>NW_026096321.1:0-27660 GCF_023614345.1 Adelges cooleyi
AGTTCGATTTGTTATTGATATAAGTAGGTATATATGTATACAGGCTATAGCAATCTTTTTTTTTATCGTTGACATTTTTTCCCCAATATAAAATATACTACTGATGTTTAATTGTTTGTATTTATTTATAATAGCTCTACAATAGTAGTGTACACTGCATGTATCGCGAAATAAACCGAAATAATATGACGATGATCACTCCTATCCCTACGCTTTGCCACAAGACTGAAGACAATTGGCGCCCGTAAATCAGCCGCCCAAAATATAATAATAACAACATCAGTCGTTGTGTTATAAAAATAAAATCATAAATAGCAATTTATTATTTTTAAAACGACTATACTGAACTTCTACAATATTTATATCCTATAGATAAATGGTATAAGCTCATGCCGCTTAGGCAGACTTAAAAAAAATTTCCTGGAATTTCGGGGGGGGGGCTGAAGCCCCCTCAGCCCCCCCATAAATACGCCCCTGGTCGGTCCTAAGTGGATGTAATATATACCGACTTAAAAAAGTTTTTGATTCAGTAAATCACGAAGTTCTTATTCTTGTTCTTAGAGAATCTGGATTTAGTGAGCCTCTGCTGTCCTGGTTTAGGTTATGTCTTAAAGACAGATATCAGTGGGGTAAGGTGTTTGGCATTAAGTCCAAACTATTTCTGGCTTCATCTGGGGTCCAACAAGGAGGTCATTTGTCTCCTTTACTCTTCTCCTTATTTATAAACAGTGTTAATCGAGTTTTGCGTCACTATTGCTTCCTCTGTTTTCCGGATGACATCAAATTATACTTGCGAGTATGTAATATTGAGGATTGTCTTAAATTACAAGCTGACTTTGATAGCTTTTCTAAATGGTTAAGTGCATTGGGTTTATCCCTTAATCTTTCAAAGTGTAACGATCATATTTCACCTGACCGTTACTTCGCGTCCCAAACCTACTGACACAGCACCCCCGACTATAGGTAGGGGAACGGTCGCATATACAGGACAGTGCACGTCACTATCTTTCGTGTGCGTCCGTTTCAACTCCGCTTTGACCAACCATTTCATCGTCCAACCCAGGTCAGAGTGTATAATATATATTATTGTATAATTTTGTATTTTATTTAACCTTTTTATATTACCTTAATTTAGAATAAAACATCTTGTAGCCTGCAGCTGAGAGTTAGATTATTTAACAGTGTCACCGCCCGTTCTAGCTCCTCGGGCGATATATTAAGTTAATAAAGGAGACTTTAAGGCCAATTAGACGTAGACAGCGACCTAGCCAACCGTTTTACCGTGGGGATCCGTCTTTTTTAGCCTTATCGACGGCCACTTTGCCTAGTCTAGCCAGCTAGACAAGTATGTCCGTTACAAAAGTGTAAGGTTTTTACATTTTCTAGGATCCTATCTCCAGTTGTTTTTTCATATAGGCTTAGTATAAACGAAATTACACGAGAATCCGATTATGTAATGGATTTAGGCTTAAAGTTTTCGCTATAACCTTGACCCTAGACCACATATTGAATATGTGTGCTGTAAGGCATTTAAAACACTTGGTTTTGTTATGAGGTTGGCAAAAGACTTTAGGCTAAGTATGTCTGTTAAAGTGTTATTTTGCGCTCTTGTGCGTCCGATACTGGAGTATGGTTGTGTTGTCTGGGAACCCATACAGCAGGTGATTTGATGCAATTAAAGAGAGTCCAGCGTAAGTTTTTGCGCTTTGCTAGTTACCTGCTTAAAATTCGTTGTCCGCCACACAATTATAGCCCTGTAGCTAATATACTGGGCTTACCTTCCTTGGCCGAGCGGAGACGCACTGCTGGTATTAGGTTTATTGATGGGTTGTTAAATGGCAAAGTTAAATCGTCTGCACTTGTTTCACTACTTTGTTTTAAAGTGCCTCAGCGTTCATCTCGAACTAATGCTCCTTTTTACGTCCCACGTGCCACCACTAATTATTTAGCAAATAAACCATTACGACGGCTAATGTCAAATGCCAATGTGGATCCTAATTTTAATTTTAATTTTTAAGCCTAATTTTTTATGTAAAATATGTTAAGTTTTGTTTATAAGTTGCTGTTGAATTGTGTATATATATATATATATATTTATGTAAAAAGGGCCCAGCCCGTATACAATAATAATAAATATAATACTTACCAAATAAGTGCAATGATAGTTATACAGGCTGATTCAATGGTTTTTTTTACGACAGACCGAATAGCTTATATATTGCCGACCGAAACAATGAAATCTAGATGTATTTTGCAGAGTTGTTTATGCGAATTTGTTAACATAAGCCACATTTGTCATTTTTCGTTGTGAATAACATATTTACATTACAATGAAGCATACCAAGTAGAGTATAATATTACGTTTACTTAATATTATAGGCGGGATCTCAGCGGAGAGCTATGTATACAATTTTAAACTTACAAAACAATTCGTGCAAACGATAACCGACAATGAACTCGCAATAATAAAAATATCAGATTCGACTGTTTCTTAACCAAGACAAAAATATAGAATCAAGCTTATATGGGGATTATAGTTTTTTTTTTTTTTTAAAGTTAGAAAAGCCATTGTTATTTTAATGTGATTAATAAGTACATTGTATCCACTCTGATACGTACATTTAATTAATTGGGCGTGTTAAATGTTTTGTCAATATAAACATGTCTATGTTCTTAATTATTTCGGACAAAATCTGAATTTTTTGCTTTAAATTATACCTAATCAAAATTTATGTTCTGCAAATTGGCAAAAATGTGGTATACTCGCAATAAAACGATAACCTGGTTGAGCGTTTCAACTACTCTTAGTACCTAATAATAACGTAATTGTTAATAAATCCCAACATGGAATTTAATTATTATGACTATAACTCGAATATTGTTAATAATGAGTTTAGAGATACATTAATTAGAGCATTTGTTTATTTGGTTTGTATTATAATATTATATGTTTTAAAATGATTGTCAAATTGTATTAAAAAAAATGTGTATAGTTTTATTGTAGTTTTTTTAATTGAAGGTAAATTGTTATCTGCTTTGATTGAGGAAGTGTAAATAAATGAAAATACGAGCTTTTTTTTTGTAACAAATTTTGATTTGATGCTTGTATTCGAATGTATTATAGAACCTTATTGTTATAACAACTGTGGTTAGTACCTATTTTTTTAAATTTATATACAGTTAATGTATTGCGTTTTCATAAATCGGAAATGTTTTATAATAATAACTTATTACAAGGAGTTTTTGTAAAATCAATTATCCTGTAAATTTCAATCCAATATTAGATTTTTGTTTATCAAACCCAAGCTAATTTCTACAGCGACTATTGTAATGTAAACAAATGGTAAGTTCTTACTATTCTTATTCACAAACTATTCTTTTGTCTACACTCTACATTATCAAAGAATACAACACGTATTGCACGTTAAACACGTTGGCTTTTGTACAAAACAGACAATTTAGCTAGAATTAAAAATGTTTGTAAAATACATGGAAAAACTGGAAAAACTACACATTGAATGTAGTCAATTTCTAGGTTGCTATAAGTGATTAATAATGTAATGAAATTATTTTCAAATACCTGTTGACTAGAAACTAACGGTTAATGAGCAATTTCCCCCTTTTTTGTTTTCCTTAATAAAAAAAAAAGCTTGACGATAGAATTTTGAGATTTTAGATCTACCTTTGGTCGTTTTTTTAGGCCTTAAACCGTAAAACATTAACTAAAAAAGTAATATAAAGAATAAATTTCCACCTCTCTGGGGGGAAAGGCTTATGATATTTTTTTTGGTTTGTCAAAATGTATCAATAGTTCTATGTTTAGAGTAGTTTATATAGTTTTTTTATACTTTTTTGCCCTATTATGTTAACATGTTTAAAACTTACTCCATGCCATAACATGGAGTAAGTATATATACAAATATATACATATATGCTCTTCAATGTATATATTTCTAATTTTATGTTTTATATTAATCTATTTACTTTTTCAAAATGTATTTTTTATTATCTTTCAGTGTGCAGGGTGCTTGATAGACAAAAATCACAAATTAACTTCAAGGCGATGCTAGTTTGGTTTTATTAGTTTAAAAGCTTTTGTTTTTTCATAATTATGCCTATTTAGTCTTGGTTAACAAATAAGACCGCTTTCATTATTTTTTGATATTTTTCGATGGACTTTTTTTTGTTATTAAAATTTGAGATATTTTCACATTCAGATGAAAGCAAATTAATGTCATTGTCTTCGAGTTCAATTTTGAAGTTATTCAAAGTTGACACAAAGGTTAACGATTTTAAAAATTCCTTGTCGTACAGTTCCTCTAGTTGACTCTCCTTTCTCCATTTCTACAAATGAAAGACACAATACAAAATTAAAATTAAAAACATTTTCACACGTATCAACTTAGTGGTAGCTCGATAGTATAAATAAATACTAATACATGTAAAAATGCAGGGTTTTTGATAAACAAAATTACACATTGATAGAATCCTATGGTATCGCGAGAAATTTGTAATAATTTAGAAGCACTTCGAAGGTAACCTGGGATAGTAAAGAATGGATAAGACAGAAGTTCGAAGATGGCGGCCATAGTATAGTTTGAAATAGAATCGTTTGTAGAAGTTTTGGTGACGTTGAATCTGTTGAGAGGTTTTTATGGAGAGTATTATTTTAATTTACGTGACAATTTGTTAAGACTACCTTGTTTGGACATCCGGAGAAGGTGCAGATGATGGAATAAGTTGCTCGCTTTTTTTTTTAAATTGTTTGGTTTATTAGTTTTTAGTATGCATGGGGTTTTGATTTGCCCAAATTGAAACCTATTTTGCCCAATTAAACTCTTTTCCCTTGTCTTCATTACATTTATTATATTTTTCAATATTATTGTCATACAATAAATGTTAACACATAGAATCGCTCCCAATATGGTTTAGGTTTCTTTGGGAAAAAACTTTAGTGTTTAAACAAATTAAGCTAGCATGGCATTCCGATGAATTCAAGTTATGGGCTTATTAAATGTGGAAACATATTTTCACTATTTGAAGAATTACAGTTTTTCTAAGTGGCTCGCCTGTTCCATTTTTATCGACAACATATATTTACAGGATGATCATTTTATCGTGAACCACTCAATATCTCAAAGGGTTCAATAAAACATTTAATTTTTTTTTTTCATATTGTGTTTATACAATGTGAAATTAATTGTTCATAATTTTTTTGTTTTTACCCTTCTCTTACCGTTTTTACCGTTGTTAGCAACATTGATAACTATTTTTGAAGTTACTGAAGTTTCAATTATTTTTATCTGCGCACACTTTTCAACCGCACTTCCCTTCCCATCTTAATTTTTAAACTCTTATAACTTTAAGAAAAAACTATTTCGACGAGTCAAAATGTTGAGTACATTATTTTTAATTTAAAAAGTTAATAAATGTATAAATTACCATTCAAGTTTTAAAAGTTGCAAAAGGTAAAAAAAAATATGTGAAAAATTAAGATTACATTGTATAAACACTATAAACACAATTAGATTTATATAAGTAATAATGTTCGTGACGTTTATTGTGAAACGCAATTTACACGAATAACATGTAGTGCCGGTGTGGCACTCGCGTATGGTGGACAATCCCCACCATTTATATATATATATAGAACTGCATATACGTAACGCTAGTCTTCAAGCAAGAAGCACCAGAAACTCGCTTTTTTAATATGTTGATCGTTTCTGACCTGACAGAGAGCTAAACTAACGGCTAGACATCAGTGTCTCACTCGGAATCTGTGACCTATCCGGCCACCTACCAGCTACTATCTGTGAGCTATCCGGTCGCCTGCCAGCTTATATTTATAAAGCAAGGATAAGTGTATTTCTTTTTTTTTTTATTCAAATAATATATTAACCTAGTCAACGAATAGCTACTACTCCAAGACCGTCGCTGGACCAAAACAAGGCATGTGATGTTACTTGTAAGCAACGTTGGCTACACTATCTGACCCACCGGTCCTACCCTTGTAATTTTATGGTTGTGACCCAGCTAGTCCTTATGTGGCGTTCTTCTTGGAAAATTCATATAGTAGACTCATATGTGTTTAAAACAATGGAAATGATATTAGAGTAATAATAAAATTAGAAAATATAAAATAAATAAACATTTAACAAACAAAACGGAAAAACTCAAATGAAATCTTTAACGTATCACTGATCAAATACACCTCATATTGCAGATATCGATATTACTTTTCTCACTTCTTTTTATTTTTTGTTATTACAAGCATATGGTCCGAGAAGTAACAAAATGGATGTATTAAAAAAAAATGTAAGAACTTAAACTTACTAAGATTAAATAATAGTGAAGCAATGTCACAGATGGGAAGGATGGTGGTCCCGACAAAGGACTTAAATGGCCTGTATATCAAGCCAATACAAAATATGACTTAGTAATCATATAGTTTATAATGGCGAGCAAAAACGTTTTATTATGCAGTAGGTTAAATTATTTAACAATTTTGATATTAGTGAGGCATGCAAAAAAATATTTAAATATAATAACAGAATACGTTATAATTTATGTATCATTTATTAAATTAAACCTGAGAGAATAGAAAATATTTATGCTCATAATTTCCTGAAATCACGAACTATGCTAAATCCTGTATCGCTATGGTCGATGTTGTTCACATAATGTATATCAAGCCCAAAGCATTTGAATGACTTCCTGCCTACCCTTTCATGGCGTACGACACAAGTCTCGTCGTCTAAAACAATTGCAGTTTTTATGTAACTTGCTGGAATTCTTGTACTCCAGAACAATCCTATGATTCGACATGTGTACTTAAAATCAATTCTGTGACTCCTTGGGTCTAAAAAAAAGTTTTCAAAAGTTAGCCAAATTCAGCTTGCTGTACTGACAAAATAATACATATTTGGACTAATTAAAATTAAGGCTAATCTGATATCCTCACTCAAGAGCAAAAGAGTATTGAGTCACAAAATGTTGATTTTACAGGAAAGAGAAAAATTTAATTATTTATTAATAAATTAATAATAACAAACTTTTTTTTCCTAAACCTACAACCTCACACACTTCATCAACACCCAACTGCCTTACCTGTTTTACCCTATAACATTCTCCAAAATTAAACACTATTGTCACCGTTTTACTTCTGCTAATCCTCAGTCCTCTGTCTTCAAGCGCTTCTCTCCACTTTTCAAGTCTCTCAGCCAATTGTTTCAGACTTTCCCACACTAATGCTTCGTCATCCGTAAACATCATACACTAAGGCACCTCCCGGTGTATATCTTTCGTACTAAAATATTCCATTTCTCCACACACACTCTACACTCTTATATCATGCATTTCCTCTATTACTTTCACTTACATCCTTGGCACTCGTTTTTTCCTTAACGTCCACCTCTAAACCTCTAATTACTAAGTAGCTTACTAATTATTTAAAAGAAATGAACATAAAAACGTCATACAAGACAGTAAATAGAGCGTGCGATTTAAATCTAGGTGAATCAAAAACCAGGAAAATTGAATTTTTTTACTAAATATATTTTTGCTCTAAAGTACAGACAATTAACCTAATAAAAAACTGTAACGGTGGAATAAGTATTAAATAATTTTTTGAATTAATTTGTAGTTCCTTTAACTAGGAAATTAGTTAGACGATTTATTTATGTTGTTATTTTAACTTTAAAGTGTTAACTGTAATGTTTGTTGGTCCGACTATGCAATTTTCGTGACACAAGTAGTTTTTTCATTAGTTTATTACTTACTGCTCATAATATTGATTATTAACAATGCTAAAACTGGGTCTAACATTTTTCTTCGTGCATCTCCAAGACCTTGTATAGATTTATCACTACGAGCTGATAAATTCAATAAATGTGTTAAACAAAGTATAAATAATTCTGTAACTTCAGTAAACACGGTGAAATTTCAAAATTACAAACTACATCATTTGAAAAACACACGTTCAACAATTACACAAATCGTTAAAATATGTTTTTATTGGAATTATACGTTTACATGGTGTCTATTTAAAAAATTGTTATTCGAAAAATCTATTATTTTTCAACCATATAGTATTTTATTCGACTAGTATGTTATTATAATAAAACAACAATCTATCTAGTTACAATGACCAAAAACTAAAGTGAAGAAAAAGTAGAAACTTTAAAAAGTAGTAGTTTAATTATTACTTTGTGCGATATTTTATAATGGTAAGAAGATGTGCGGTAACTACACTTACTTGCATGATTTTTCACTGACAATTGAAGTGTCAATAGAAATAAATATCACACACAAATTTCGACAAGTGAATACAAGCCATTCTACTAGCTGATATTAGTTTTTATTCTTCTTCTTTAAGGATTTTAAAGACCTATGATGGTCATACGTTTTAACTTCAAAAATAATTAAACTGAACTGAACGTATAAAAATGATTTGTTTATTAAATTTGTGCAAATAAACGTTTAAGATTCAGTTTAGGGTAGCAGGATTTAAAGTTAAAACGTGTAACATTATATGTTTAAAAGTTCAATGAAAGTACCATTTTTTGTGTTAAGTTGGAGGTAAAGGTTTTTGAACGTTAAAATATATAGCGTAAAGTTGTTGAACAAATATTTGTATAATGTTATGTTAAGTTTACTATAAACTTGTAAATTAAACGTTTTCATTTTAACAGTTTATTCTCATTACGTTAAGGAAATCTGGATTGACTTAAAATAAATTTTAAGATAAATGACCATCTAGATTTTAAGCGCTATTTACAACTGTCGGATAATGCGTAATTACCTTGAACTGCAACATCATCTTTAGTAAGGCCTGTAATAGAAACATCAAAATATGCAATAAATAATTGTACGGTTATTTTAAATAATTATTTTATTAGAACTACGTTTAACGGTAAATTTATAACTTAGATTACTTAGGCCATTTAATTAACTTAATCGTTTATTTATGAAAAATGATTAGTCACATTTTTGTTGAAAATTACAAGTAACATGGATATGATATTGGGCTGGTGGTCATTCCAAAATCTGCGTGGAAAAATCGTGTTACGATTTTGCGTCATCATCATAAAGATAGAGATTTAGTGATATTAATTGTACCTCATAATAAAACAATCGTTATGGTTATACGGACCCGTAATGCTAAAGCATTTCCACGATTCAATGTTTTTCCGTGGAGTGGACAAAATAACTAGATATTTTTTTATAAATATGTTCTGTGGCTATATACGGTTAAAACTCATAAATATATACTATATATATTGGTAACGTAGTTTTGTTTTAAACCCTTTCCACAAACAATCGATTCAATTTAGAACACTTGAAATAATTTCTAGTAGCTGTTTTGAGTAAACGAAATGAACAGAATGATATCAAATGATCATTAACACTAAGCTGAAAATATTTAGTTTATAACTATGATTGCAAACCGAATGTTTTTAAGTACAATTAAAATTTAACTATCAGTTTTGTAAAGTATTTGTAAAAATATGTTGAATTTTATAATTACCTGAGCCTTCGAGTACTTTTTGTTGCAGCTGAAGCTCCAATGCATACTCTAACATTTAAAACAAAATGCATTTTTATATATGACTATTTTTATGACAAAATTAATATGCATATGATTTTTTTCATAATTTAAAAACTCATGTAAAGGCCGTGTGTAATATATTACTAATATGAAATATGAATTACGTTGAACAGGGTCGTCAAAAAAATCTTGTTCTAAAATTAAAACGAAAACATTTTATACTTGTGAATAACCAACAACTATATTAAAATATTTTCAATTATTACCAGGTATTGCAAACATAAAAGCCAGATGCTCTGAAATTATGATTATAAAAAATGTACTTTTAAATGATATTAGACTTGATTTCACGTTCAATTATAAATTGAGGAAGTCAAGGTAGAACTACATGTTTAATAATAATGAAGTTACATTTACAAATAAATATTGAGAGATTTAAATTTAATAATTATATCACTCATAAAGTTGCATCGATAAATTGTTTTTGCAATTATTGTATAATTTTCAAAAAATGTCTTCTACTAGCATACTTAATCGATTTTATTGTATAATAATAGTTACCCATTGAGAAACCATCATGACAAGCAAAATATTGTATTTTGTCCCAAATGGTCCCTGAAATAAATAAATAACTGAAATAAATAAAATAAAATTTCAAAATTTCAATTTGACATAGTATGTATAAAAAAGTTCTGAATAGAAGTACATTTTGAGTTAAACGTGGCCCATTTAACCACAGAATAGATTAAAGCAGAAGGGTCGCTTAACAATGGAAACAAAAAATGACGCCCATGTTCAAAATATGCTATATTTATCATAATTATATCTATATACTATTAAAAATAATAATGTATTGATATAATTTATTTGGTGATAGCATATTTAGAAGATTGCCGACACGTTTTTGTATATCTTACCTTTTCCAATATGTATTTCGATGAGTATGTCTGTAATAAATTATGTATAAGAACTGTAAGTCTTAAAACTTAAAATAATACTTTGTAAACAAAAAATGTACTGACTTGTAGTATGAAGCGTCTTTCTTTCTTTTACTGTATCTGTAAAAAAGTTGAATATTGAATATTGTTTAGTTTTTTTTTAACCTAAACCTTAAGTAGTTACTTGTAAAAACGAATTACATACCCGCATTTGTCAAAACGTTTAAAATAGCACAGTACATTAACACATAGATTAGTTTCATTTTTGTCTGCAAATAATAATGCAAATTGAAATATGTTTTATTTTAGACTTACAATAAAATCTAAATATTTATTTCAGATTTCCCTATGTAATTTTTTTTAACTCTAAGCAATATTATTTTTTTTTTCATTGTGTTTACTTATTTACATTAGTCAGATATGAAGTTTAAACTTCCGTTGCTATAAACATGCAGATAAAAAATCATGGTGTCTTACATTAATTCAAAGATTATTTGTAAATTCTGCTTCTTCAGTTCTTTCCCACGCAAAACTCCTCATTTTCGCTGACAATATGAAAATCTTCCTTAAAATAAATTCCATCCGTGATTGCCACTTACTCCAATATGATCTTGATAGATTGGTTGCTTGGGGTGAGTATATTGGTCTCTCTCTTAATATTCCCAAATGTTCCTTCATAACCTTTACTCGCCTCCGATTACCTATCCATTTCTCATACTGCATCCACAATATTCCTGTTATGTCTTCTGGTGACTCAATACGCGACTTAGGATTCACACTCACCCGTAACCTCTCCCCAAACAAACATATAGAAGAGATATGTTGTAAGGCGCTCAAAATTCTCGGGTTCATCTATCGATCCTCTCAACTATACCATCTTGTCCTGCCTCTCAAAACCCTCTACTGTGCTCTGGTACGACCTATCATTGAGTACGGTAGTGTATTGTGGGACCCAGCTCCCGCATCGGCCAGTACTATGCTTGAGAGAGTTCAGCGAAGGTTTCTCCGTGCTGTTGCGTTCAGACTTCATATTCCTTGTCCTCCCCATGATCACTCTCCTGTCCTACAAGCTCTGGGCCTTCCAAGCCTTGCGGATCGTAGACAGGTGAGTAATATTTCTTTCCTATCCAATGTACTTAACGGTAAGATTGATTCTCCTACTCTTCTATCTCTCGTCAGCTTTAAAGTTCCACCTCGATCCACTCGCTTCCATGCTCCATTCCACATACCTATCTCATCTACAAATTTCCTTGAAAACTCCCCCATCACCCGTCTAATGCGGACCGCAAATAACGACCCCTCCTTTTTGTCTTAATCATTTAACAAATAATGTATTAATTTTAATTCATCTTATTAAGAATATTGTTTAACATTGTAAATACTATGTACATTTTGTATTTTGGGCTTGACCCGTAGCATTAATAATAAATAAATAAATAAATTACTTAACCACGAGATACGATTACAGAAAATATTTAATAACAATTATTGACAAAATATGTTTACTAGCTTTCAAATTTATTGTCGTTACGCGCGTTTCAGAATACGGTTGAATTAAATAGAGTTGTTTTCGATGGAAACTACACAGATGTAGAGGCCTCTTAATTATGTCAAGGCGGATTTTGTTTGTTTACACGTTATATGTATTCATTCTGGTAGCCTAAGAACATAGTATCGTTAAACATTTTCTATAAAATCAAATTTTTTTTTTATTAAAAATATATTTACAATCTGTAATATTAGATACAATAAGTAAATTTGAAAAAAAAATTTAACACAATGACAGGACAACGTGAAAGAAGGGGGTGTCCAGTTAACTAGATTTAGTTACATAATTATTTAATTAAACAGCGATCAAAAATAAATTTTTCAAGTTAGACCTAGGGAGCCGAAATTTTTACTGTACAATAACATTAAAATGTGTTTTTTTTTAAATATTTTATCACTTTAATTATTATTTAATTTTCAGTATTTCTATTTATGTTATAAAATAGGCTAACTTGGATATTAATTTAACTACTCCAAATTTTTTTAAAATATTATTTCAGTATAAAAACATGTTTAAAATGTTCAAACTTATATTTTTCTTTTAATCATTTTTTTTTTTTTTTATAAGCAATACTAATTACACTAATCACTAATTAAAATAGGGACTCGGAAGTCCAGGTCGTCGTACACAGGGTCATATGCAGGGACATTTTACTAAAATTCAACAAAGTCCAAATTCAATGAGTAAAGTATTATGAAATGTATGTGTCACACACTAATATTAAATAAAATTGAAATTACAAAAAAACTTACAATATAAAACATTCAGTGAAATGTTAACTGATAAAATTATTAGGGACTTAGTTGATAGGGTCCACGCTTTTCTTTTTAGTCAAAAAGTAAAGTTGTTTAACATTATTTAAAATTGTAGTTAATTTTCGGTTGTTTTCAAAGTAACTGAAATCTTAGATAAAATGTGCTACAATTGATTGGTAAATTGTTCTTGTTGTAAAATTTGTATTTTTAAGTACTTAAATAATAATAATAATAACAACATGAGTAGTATCCAACAATTTCTGGTGATATAATTCAGTTGGTGAAAAATACATGTTTTTTTTGTGTTCAATATGTAAACATAATATTAGAGTTTTTACGTCTGGAGGAGGAGCTAAAATATTACTATAGGTATACTATGGTATACAACTAAACAATATCATTACGTTATACACCACTTGCATTAGGACAGCAACATTAAGTATAAAAAAATATTATTATATGTAGATGTATATTTACAATATGTGTGGTATGGATGAAAACATTTAACATAAACAAAGCTGCTACGAACAATTTCGTTTTGTTTTTGTATTTTGATCGTTTATAGCGTTTATTTGAAAGTGGTTTTACCACTTTTATTAAAAATCATTCCTGTAGACCTGTGACCTCTCCGTCCCTACTGCTCTGATCATATTATGCCTCGACCTCACTGTACTGGCTTACTAGGATAAAATCACTTTCAAATAAACGCCTGCAGTACCTACTATAGTACTATGCTATGCGTAGTTATAACCAGAATTTTATTAAAATATATCTAAATAATCATCTAGATAACAAATTATTTAAATAAAAGTTCTTCGTTTAAAAATGTATTCAAATAATTTTTAAAAATATTATTTAAATAGTCTAAGTGATTTTTTACACCTAAAGTAGTGTCACTGGTCGCCCGCTTCACTCAAGTCGTCCAGCTTTGTAAAAAAAAAACAAGCCATTTTACTTATTGTACATATTAATAAAGATCAAGAAAATTAAAAAAAAAAAAGTGATTTCTAAAGTAATTATATTAAAAAGTGTTATTTCGTATAAATTTAATACATTCTATATTTAGGAAATATATAAAACCAGTAAATATAAGAAAACAATTTCGCATATTACTTACCAAATAAGTGCAATGATAGTTAGACTGGCTGCTTCAATGGTTTTTTACGACTGATCGAATAGCTTATATATTGCCGACCGAAACAATAAAAATCTAGTTGTATTTTGCAGAATTGTTTATGCGAATTTTTTAACATAAGCAAAATTTGTCATTTTTCGTTATGAATAACATATTTACAATATTCTGAAGCATAATACCAAGTAGAGTATAATATTAAATTTACTTAATATTAAAGTAGTTTGGGTAATAGTAAAGGCGGAATCTCAGCGGAGCGCTGTGTACACAACGTTTAACTTACAAAGCAATTCGTGCAAACGATCGCCGACAATGAATACGCAATATTAAAATTATCAGATTCGACTGAATGTTAACTCAAGAGAAAAATATATAATCAAGTTTATTGATATGGGGATAATAGTTTTTTTTTTTAAGAAGTTAGAAAAGCCATTGCAATTTTAATGTGGTTAATTACCTTGTATTCACTCAGATACGTAGATTTAATTAATTAGGCATGTTTAATGTGTTATAAAATTAAACATGTATATTTTCGTAACTATTTCAGACAAAATCTGAATTTTTTGCTGCAAATTATATTAGCCATAATTAGTAGTAAACTAGCCAACCACCCAATAATTTTATTACCACAGCTCGGACTCGGACCCTACCAAAGAATCCACCTCGACGCTTAACCCAAGAGAAAAATATAGAATCAAGTTTATATGGGGATTATAGTTTTTTTTAACAAGTTAGAAAAGCCATTGTAATTTTAATGTGATAAATAATTACATTGTATCCACTCGGATACGTACATTTAATTAATTGGGCGTGTTTAATGTTTTGTCAATATAAACATGTATATTATGTTCTTAACTATTTCAGACAAAATCTGAATTTTTTGCTTCAAATGAGTGATAATGAGTAAATTCGAAGGGTCTCTAAATATTATTTCAAAGCCACATCTTTTGCATCATGTGTTTCACCTAATAGGTTCAAAACGGTTGTCTGCTTATGCGAGTAGCACAAAATAGGAAGTTTTTGCGGTAATTCTTTAGAAAGGCATGGCCAAAATCCTTAATAATGACTTCTCATGTTTTGAGTCTCCGTATGTTGAAACACAGATTAGATAAAACCAGATGGTGAACTTTGTTATTTACTAATAACTAAAACCCTCCTCAACACGGTGTGACCAAATTCTGAAAATTAATTTATTGTGCAAAACACTTTACTATTATTTTAAATCGGTTATAACAATCAATAAACCCAGTAATGCTCGATTTCGAAACAATAGTTTCTCATAAAGAATATTATTCCCACCAGTGTTTACTCTGAGTTCAGTAGGGTTTTGGTTTGTTTATATTTTCAGCAATTACTTGAGCAATAAGTGTATCAATCATTCATAAAAAAATAAAACTATTGCAAAATGATCATATTTTAATGTTATTTACTATAAATTCGTGAAAATGGTTGATTGAGTGGACATTTTTATCGGACATTTATTCCCAATAGGGTATGCCTCTTTTAAAAACTATTTTTAGACCACAATCCCACTTTATCCCTTGAACTTTGAAAGGGGGTAAAATTTTAACCGTGTTATTAGGATTTATGATTTATAGTTTGTACCAGTTTGTATAGTTTAAACTCTTGAAGATTATTTGTTTAATTTGGTTAAATAAGAATTTTTTTTTTTCATAGTGTTTTTATGCAATGGGATCTCAATTTTGTATTTATTTATTACCCCTCCCAACTTAGTTTTTTTGATAGCAAATTTTGAAACTTAAATGGTAGCGCATATATTTCATTAACTTTTTTAATTGAGAATAATGTAATACAAATTTTGACTGGCAAGAGAAAGGGTGGAGTGTAGTATTATTTTTATCTGTGTGCATTTCCCAACCGCACTTCCTCTCTTATCCTAACTTTAAAACTCTTATAACTTTAAAAATATTTATTCAAAACTGTATATTGACCAGTTAATATTTTTAGTACAGAATTCTCAATTAAAAAAGATAATGAAATGTATGCATTACCATTTAAGTTTCAAAAGTTGGTAACAAAAAATCTAAATTTGGAGGGGGTAAAAACAAAAACAAAAATGGACGAAGTTGAGATAACATTGTGTAAAAACTGTATAGAAAATTAAATTAAATTATTAATTAAGATATTAAGTGGTTCACAATAAGTTGATCACCTATATTATATAATAAATGTATTGTCAACGTTTTTGACCAATAATAAAAATACATATATTAGTAAAATATGAGTTTTTTAAATGTTAACTTAAAAGATTGTATGAGGTAGGTATTAGCCATTTATTTACATTACTACAATAATTTCAGTAATATGGTTTAAAAAATCATGTTTTCGTAAAAGAACTATAATAATGTTGAAACTTTATGATACTAAAATACTTTTGTCGTTTGTTTACATTGTAACAGTCGCTGTGAAATAATAGAATACATAAAACTACTGATTAAACACTAATAAGATCTGTATGTAGCAATATCCATTTACGGAAAAAACAATATTAATACGTAATAATATTATAGCTTTTATAAAATAATTATTGTAAAAACATAAATTTAGTTTGAGGATAAATGGTAGTAATATAGCCATTTCAATGATATAACCAAAAACAATTAAACGCTTATTCTAAAAATAAAAACAATAACCAAAACGTTTTGATAAACGAAAAATATAAAAACTTTAAACATATCAAAAAAACGATAAACGAAAAGATTCAAATAACATAACGAAAATAATAACGGATAAGCGATATAAAATGTTGTAAAAAAAAAAAAATATTATTATAGGTACCAAAAACTAAATTACACCAAATAGACTCTACATGATCAAATGTTTGGTTTTTTTGTCGTCTATAATTAGGTATGTTTAATTTGTATGAAATCGCAACACACGAATACTACGTATTGGGAAATTATTTTATCTTTGCAGTAAATTTTATTGTTCGATGTAAACGGTAGAGCGATAAAATAATGTAGAATTACTTCACTATACCAGTTATATAGAAACGGGTCTAAAATATTACATTTCAGATACAATAATAGGCATACAATTTTGATTTAGTGCACCATGACTAGACAAAATACTTCAAAAAAAGTAAAAATAAGTAATACCTCAAGCTAACACAACAATGTTCTCTACTTCCTTGAACCAATCAAAGTTAAAATCTCCCCTATTTAGTATTCCACGTGGAGCACATTTCGATTTAAAATATAATTATATATATGTATTTATATATAATAAATAAAATAACATTGATTTTATATCGATAATACTAACAAACAAGCACGCAAAGTAGAACTCTACTTTACACAAGTAATAGCGAATACTTGTTCTGATTTTGATATAATATTACAGTTTTAATTAATAATTACTATTAATTTCATATGTAATATTTAATAGTATGACTAAAAGAAATATACAACTAACTGTAGTTATAACATTTTGGTAGTTGAAATAAAAATCAAAATATGGACACTACAAAATTGCTGCAATTACTCTCCGGTTTTAAGTGCATAGATTATCTCTTCGAATTTATCTCGAAAGTGGCTTTGATTAGTATTAAACATTTTAATATATTTTTTTAAAAAAGCTATAAAAATGTGTTATTTCACCCCTTAAGTGTTTTAGCTACATGCTCTTATGTGTTTAATCAATAATCATATAAATTAAACTACATAAAATACAGTATTTTTCACAATGCCCGTTGAAGTGTAAATAAATGACTAATAACTGTTGGCATACATTTTTGAGTTTTAACATTATAAGAACAGTTATGTATACACTATACAGTAAAACATTTTATAGATTTTATTCAGTTGTTTGGGAAAAATAAGTTTTTTGTTTGAACCTTAACTATACTGAAATATAAGATAGTAAGGGAATCTGAATGTATGAACACAATAATTATAAAATGTGACTAAATTTAATTATTTTTGTCATATAATTGGAAGCTATGATATTTTAGCTTTGTATTTTTTGGTATTTTACTGCGATACTAGGTTTTACAATGCAAGAAAATAAATAGTTCAAACATTTAAGAACACAAATAACATAACAAAATACTTTTAAAACCCAACTTATTTACGAAAAAGAAATATAATATTTCTGTAATAGTAGTTTTTGTAATGTATAATGTTAAAACTTAATAATGAATAATACCTACAGTTTTTTGAAAATTATTTATATTACAACATGAAAAACAACTTGTTTCCTATAAGATAATATATAAAATTGTAGAAATAGTTGAAAATAAATTGTATATTATAATGTAAGAAAATAAATCGTTAACATTGTGTATAAACATAAGGTTGAAATAAAATGTATAACGCAAGATTAATGCATATTATTTAATGTTAAACTACAAATCATTAAAAGATCCGCTACAGTTTTTGGCGAATTTCTAACAAATGATAATTTCAATGATTTCTTTCTATAATTATTGTAATTTCCTTTAAGGTACATAATCACAATAACAATATGTGAAACAAAGATGTGTTTTTTAGATATTTATAAAATTATTAGGTATATTTTGCAATCGGCCATAACACTTCTCATCAATTTCTTACCCAATTTTCTATATTATAGATACTATTATTATGTACCATTTATCTTTTCTGCTTCTTAATATAAATAATAAACATTGATTATACTATCACTATGGGATAAGAATATTTCATTTTCTTCAATTTTATTGCTGTTATTCTATAAATATTTTAAAATTTTGATTAACTATGTTTGAAAAAAAAAAATGTAAAAGCTTGTATTTAAATAATACTATATGTACGATGGGTACGATTAACATACCCTATTGTTAATTATGTTGTTGCATTTAATAAAATTACAATTAATTATGTAATAAATCATTTAACCAAGTGATGATAAACAGTAATCTTCAACAAAAACTAAAAAAGTTACATTGTTTAATCGACATTTGTCGAAAAAAGTTCAACTCCGAACCTAATGAAAAACTAAAAGTTTCATTCTAAAATATATTTTCCAAAAGCGAGATTGTCTTAATAAAACGCAAGGTATATTGATTTATTTGATTTAAGGTGGTTAAAAAATACATATAAAAAAAATATTTTCGGCCTATACTAGGCTGATAAAAAAACAATAAAGGAAATATATTCCTTCAAAATTTAAATGTCATCTTTAAAATACAAAAAACAAAATATTAAAATAACAACAGTTTTAACTCAAGCCATCCCAAATTCTTATGTAAAGGAGGACTCATGGTCGAAGAGGTGATTTAAATGGCATTGCGTTGGTGCTCACTATCTACTATAAAAAACTATAAAGGGGCCATGAACAAAGCTTTAAAAAAAAATTGTCCATCCTTATACATATTCCAGATAAATACCTATATTATGTTTTATATTCTAATACATAATCCATATTATGTATTATACTTATATCCTCTTTATGATCAAGCCCTAATTGCCATTGAGCTTAACCCTAAGTAGATATACTCTATATAAGGGATGTTAAGTCTTACAGCGAAAAATTAAAATCCATTCGGCAGGCTGAGGTGTGCTACAAAATTTCAGTCATGTGTGCATTATCCAACAGGCTGCCTAATGCATGACTTACTCAAGTAAATCCTACAAAAAGTAATAAATTATATTCAAAATCTGTTATCCAAAATTAAAACAGCAGTGGTAAATTTTGGTAATGCGAACCAACCTCGTAACTTCAATTTTTTTTACATATTAAAATAATATAGATTACATTTTAAGTTTTGTTTATTTCCAATTAATTTGTACCTATAATAGACGAATAATTAATTGCGCTTATGAAAAGTTTCATCGTGTAAATTCTAATGTAATATACAACATGTATTATTGTTGGTTAAAAATAATTGCAATAATAACAATATAATATTTTAGATGTAATACAAAACCGCTGTCAAAGCAATACCCCCGGAACGTTGTGGAGCCGGTTATAGTGACGGACGTGAACTCGCCGTCAGACTTCTATGTACAGCTCCAAGCTAACAGCAATGTGTTGTCGATGATCAAAGAAGAGCTGGCCAAGCACGCAAACGCCAAGCACATCAGCGTCAACATAGGCCACAACAATTGCCAAGTCTACTCGGTTTTGGCATCGAACCAACGCAATGGTGTCAATGTAAGATTGTAAACGGGTACGAAGAAAACGGACAGAAGTGGCTGACGGTTCACAGCGTTGATTATGGCTTTGTGGGAACGGTGAACCGAGATCGGATGCGGAAATATCCCTACCAGTTGAAAACAATACCACTTTTGGCGTTCAATTGTGCTCCGGACGATTTAAAGCCCATAAATCAAACTAGGGTTTGGTCCGACGATGAAGCGAACAATCTGTTTTGTAAGTTGAAGTTTGCCGGAAGTCCTGGACGTTTTACTTGTATCCCGCCGTGGCCAGAGGAGAAGTCATGGAAGTCATGACCTGTACCCGTTGTTGATAAGAAGCGCGTTGTGCTTTTTCGGCCACGGCTCGTCTGGTGGTTCCTACCGAAACGAACAAGTGGAAAACGAGCTGATAAAATCGACGGCGTTGCATCACTGTTATAATAAATTATTATGATTGATTTAAATTCTGACGTGTATAAAATAAACATCTACGTATGTAATTTCTAGCGGTCGTCACTAAGCAACGGGTAGATAAATAAATTTTTTTTTCTTTATTAATACTTTCCGAGTTTGTTTTTACCCTTCACTTTGATATCGACTTGTATACACCAACTAGCAAGTACCTACAAAAAACTGACATATAGATAATGTATTAACTTTAAAACATATAGTTATTATGTAAAATAAATAATAGGATAGATGTGCCAGTTTTGGCCACCGTATCAATAATGTACCAGTTTTAATTTATTTGTTTATTGATGGGCTTGGACCTTAGTAAGCTGTAATGGTTTTAGAAAACGGCAGTTAAAAGGTTTAACGGTACCTATATAATATTTTTATTCTTTAGGCGAACGAATCAACTTGTCCGTATTTTTATTATTTTATTATTACTTATTACTTTATCTAATTTATCAACTTTACCTTATAGGTTTCGCCGCCAGAACAACGGACTTTATTATATAACGGGGAGCGTTACCTGACTTCACCTAAACGTGAGTTTTTTAAATAGTGACGTACATATTTGATTAATATTTTGAATTAAGAATTATTTGCTGAGTCGATAACAAGTTTTGGATAATTAGTTTCAGTTATTAAAGTTTAAAATTTAGGACGGGAGGAAGGGTAGAGAGTAGAGATGTTTTTATCTGCACGCATTACTCAACCTTCCCCTCCCGTCATAACTTTTAAAATTGAAAACTAATTACCCAAAACTGGTTATCGACCAGTCAAAATGTTCATCAAATTTTTATTAATTTAAAAATTTAATAAAATATACACGTTATGATTTAAAATTCAGTTCATACGGTTTTAAAACATTTACATAATACACTAATAACAACAATATAATTACATAAACGAAATATTCCTATTTTACTTATTTAATTAAACTTAGGCCTCGTTTTTTATTTAAAAGCTATAATTAGGGAAAATTGATACATATTTTATTATTTTTTTAATTACCTGAAATCATACGTTTTTTCGAATTCTTAGAGAAGCTCATAATCCCATAAACTAAATAGGTAAGTAACTTAAAAAAAATATTTTTCATCATCTATACTCTATGACTACTTCCGTTGAATGTTTTTGCTCTAATTTCTAATAAGGCTGCATATATTACAGTTGTTTAATATTAATAATATTGTATGCATTATACTAAAATAAAAGTCCTAATACCTTTAAAATCAAAATTTGTCAGCAAAAACAAAATGTCAGAAACTTATCAGTCCCGGTCTAAGTTTCCCTTCGGTTTGTTCTGTGTTATTATTACTGATAAGATTTGATAAGATGTGACTGATAATAATCTCAAATCGATAATCAGTATTCAGCTATAATATTACTGTATGATTGAACTTCACAAGGCACTCACGAGTATTGTAATAATTATTCTTAGAAAACAAATGACTAAATGTATAATATTCATCATACTTACACAGTAGACAGTAGTTCTTCTACAGTTTTTGCTATTAGTTCTTTTCTTTGTAAATCAATTGTATTAGTGTCGTGTACAAATGATTGGATATCGACTCAAAAACAAAGGTTGGTTAATATTATACTGCATTTAGTACTACTAATTTTTACACTAGTCGATAGGATAACTCAAGTTACCAGTAAGGTATAAACAAATCGTTTTAATTCTTTTTAAATCAAAACTATCTGTCTACGGTAAACAAACTAGTATTTGTTTGTAATCAAATATATGTGGTCAATTGAGCTTTATTTTTTTTAAATTTATACTTACATTTTGTTAAATTTTTTTGATAATAATTACAGATGGAAAACCTGAGTACGGAGTAGAAGATTCAAATTTTGAATTGACCTTTTATTCAACTTTTGTTTACAAGCCATTCACGTCACTGGATTTACAAAGTAATTAGGTCCTGATTATAAAGTATCGTAACCAAATGTATGTCTACATGAGAAAATTCAAACATCAATACTTGCGGGATCTACTGAAAGCAGAAAGAGTACCCGAGTATCACAGGTAGTCAAAGTAAATAATTATGCATTTATTTTACATAACCCGCTACGAGAAATCTGCAAATACAAAGCATCAGATCAATATTTCTCTGAGGGAAATATATCAATAATAAAATACAATTACAAACTAATAAAAAAAAAAATAATATTTTTTTCTGATAGTGCTTAATTATAATACGAGGCCGCAATCACCATATTAGTACTTCCCAAAATGAGTGCCAAGACTTTGACAAGCTGTGAAGCACCAGAAACAAAAAAAACATCTCGATCAACTGTTGGCTGTTCAGTAAGATTGTATAACTGCTCTGAACCTAATACAAAAATTAAGGTAAAGTGTTAGCACTACAAAATGATTGTATTTGTTATTATTCATCTTTCTTTTTTTTTATTATATGATAAGGTATTTTGTTGAATGAAACGATAAGTAATCTCTTACTCTTACTAGTCAACTGTTAGGCAAAGTAAACTAGAGAAGTTTATTGACAGGTATTTAAATGGGTATTTTGAAAAAAAGTTAAAAGTAATAATACAGAAATGTTATTTAATTAGTCTATATGAAAACTGATTAGTTCTTTATTTAATCTATCATTTATTTTTTAGAAACGGCCAGCATTACAGCTAGTTTACTGCCTGCAACAACGAACACTTTACAACTTCAATTTTTTTTAAATTTTAAGTAGAGTGATACCGCTGATGACAATATCACAAAAAAGATTGTATCAAACTAAATAATTTTTCTTGAGAGGTAACACACAAGTATTTAATATTTATTATTGCATAAGTTGTATGTCCTTGATACTTTTTGAGTCTGTTTAATATTGTGGTTTTAATAAAATACATTTAGAAGTATTGATATTTCTGTTTAATCATTTTTTTAGAACCAAATACTTAATTATTTTATCAAACGATCTAAACTGTAATTAAAATTGAAAAAATTGAATATTTTTAAACATAAGATTAAGCCAATAAAATATCATACATTTTTATTTTAGGATAAAACTGTTTCCTGTTCTGGTGCATGGATGAATAAGATGAATGATTATAAGTGCACTTAACCTGCTCGGAGAATTTCTTGTAAATTTTTTTCACCAACATCTGTTAAAACATGATTTATGGAATCGTTATTGGTTAGTAAATGATCATATTTTATTATTTAATTTCGGATTATTATTTAAATAGCTTTATTTATACTTTTTTTACAATCCAGTTATTGACTGCGGATTGGTTAATTTGACGTACGGTGCTGATTACTTTACTACCGTTCCAGTTTATATAAAGGACAAATATAGGCTGGACTCATTGGCTATATTCATATAGGTTGGACAAAGAGCCATACGAGCTGGAAGTGAGCGACCTGGAAAAGTATACAAGTATGATTTCCAATATCTTTTTTGACTTAGAAAACATTTATTAACAAACAGTGGTGTCACTGTTATTATTCAACTACAACAAATTATGCAAAGCGTAAAAGATACGTGTTTATTTGTTAAACACGATGAAATAATTTAAAATGCCATTTAATTTGTGCAAATGTGACTAATCCACAATGTTAAAAAACATAATATTAAATTGATAATTTTTATATGTATCTGTGTCTTTTTGTATGTACCGACGTTGCAGAGTCTATCTTCATTGCTCTAAAGATGGACTCTACAATGGCTCCGTAACGTCATATACAAAGACATGGATATGTCCCAAATTATAGAGTTCTCTTTCAATTGGTGAACATTTTAGTACTATAATATTATATGAAAGTTGATATAATATTAATATTTTGTTACTGGATACTTAATTCAATTCAAAGAAATTTGATTATGTAATATTGTCCACGAAGACTATTTATAAAAATTTTTCATTTTTAGGAGACAAGAATCATCCTTAAATGCAATGTGTACATAAATCTGTCGGTGCTGATGAAGATCTATTAGTTCGCCCCCGATCAATTTTCAACTATGTTAATCGATCTCATTTGTACGCAGAGATAATTGATAAAATATGATAATTACCGACTATTAATTTTAATTGGTATACATTACGCCATTACGGCATTAACAATTTCGATGAATTGTTGTGTATTTTTAAACATTTAGACAAATTATCTTTTTAAAAATGTTTAAACTAAACTTGTTTAAGACCCTAACTCTTATTTAACAGAAACTTATTTCCTTTATGGCAATCTAATATGAATGTACAATTTATTTTAGATACTTATTTGTGTGTTAAATATGTTATTGAATATACTGGTAATAGCCAACGTGGTATACTAAACTTGTTTTATGATCTGTTAAAATTTCGATTTTGCTTCAACAACTTTACCTATCAAGTAATATTAAATTTTTGTCGTGTCGTTTATGCTAACAAACAAAATTGTTATTTTACTGTTGAAGAATTATTGTACTTTTGCATTGTTACCATCGATTTAATAATGTATTAAGTTTATAACATATGCCATTTAAAATTTTAAGGGGAAAATATATTCTAATAAAGCAAAACTATTTTTAATGTTATAGTTGAATTTAATACAATTAAGTATTTAACTGATTTTTGAACAGTCATTATTACTAGATACGGCTTTACACTATTTTTCCACCCCAACATTATTAAGTCATGTACTTGTATTATATGAATCATCTCTGACATTAACTGTTAAATTACATTAAGTTTTGTAAAAAAAAGTTTGTATTTAAATTGCTCATTTTCATAGATGTAGTAATTGTAAGATAATAAGATCTTCTATATAAATACAAATGTAATGCTGTTCGTAATCGATTTGTTTCATTTTTTTTAATTTGTGTAATAGTCCAAATAAGATTTAGTGGAAAGAAAAATGTGGAAAGTTGCCCTAAAAGTTTACAATTAAAAATGTCAGTGAAAGTTTATTCCAATTAATGGATTACCATTTACCTTTATAGTAATTATATAGTATTTTAAATAATTAGTAATTATTTTAGTAGCGTTATTTAATTTACTATTTTTTTAATTTTTTTAAGTGCCTAAGGGCATTAAATTTAATTTACTATAAAAAAATAATGTTTATGTACGACTATGATCAAGTCATTTTTTAGTAGGTATAGTATTATTGTTTTTCATTTGACAATCTTGAGGCCAAATTGAGTCGAATACAAACGTATAAGTGTTTTAGTCTAGGACAATACAAAATATTAATTCAAAATGTTCTATTAAGTTTAACTTAAGTTGAAATAAAAATTGTAAAGTTATATATTAGGCGCAACTAAACTAAAATTTTGAGGGTCTAAATCTTATAGTTATACTTAAATAATATTTGTTGATCGTTAATTGTAACTTAACATTGTAATACTTTTTGTACTTGATACATTTAAGTAGACAACAGATATTCCAGAGAAAAATTACAAAAAAAAAAAATAATAATAATCGAATTGGTGGTTAAACAATTATTTTGAATTCATACACATTTTTAAAATGATGTAAAACTGAATTTGTATTGTATTTTATTTATAAATGTATTGATATTTAATAAATTAGGCAATTAAGTAGGTACATATAAAAACTCTTATGAGGCCTCGCGACGGTGATTATATAGGCAACTTTACACTAAAACCATTTATGATAAAATTTGTGAACATAAATATTCATTTTTTTTTCTATTATTTTTCAATTTTTGTAAGCTATAATAGCTATTTTTTCTTATTATTTGTTTTAATTTTTTTTTTAAAGTACTGTAAAATATTGGAAAATAATATGCTACAATCGATAGAAAAGATAATAATTAATGGGGAATTCATAACATTTTTCAGAAAGGAAATTGGACTTAATGAGAACACAGGATAATGGAAATGCCAATGTTCTATTTACGCTAAATTTTTATACAGCCTCTAGGCACCTTTAACCTATGAAAATATCTCATTTCGACCATGAAGTTATAAGTTGTACTTTTTGCGGGGCACCATTTTTATTTTGTATCAAATAACTGGTTTAAATTATCTAAATTGTAATTATATGTATTAACTAATAATACGAATTAATTATATATTTATAGTTAAGCTGACTGCAGACTGAGTACAAAATACCCTATAGAAACTAGAAAGTATTCTTTTTTTTTTTTTTAGTATTCGGCAAAGATTTATTGACTTTTTAAATATAAATATGTAACATATGTATTTAGTTGATTATTTTATTAAATAATAATTTACTGAACATTTTGACTGGTCGATAACAAGTTTTAAATAATTAAAATGGGTACACAAGACTTAATAGGGTTTCTCTAATATCGCATAACTCTGAATTTTAAAGACACGATTTTAACTACCGTCGATTAAAAACTTGTGAAAAGACCTTCGAGAATGTTCAATATGCGATTTAAAAGTCTTTGTGAAGAGGGTCGATTTTTTTTAGCTACAATGGGAAGTATATGATTACAATATATTTTTATTTTTAATTACGGTACAATTTTAACTTTCCTACAGTGTACTTACAGTAAGCGAACACCAACAAATTGAATATTATCCTAACGTTGAGCCGAGCTGCATACATCGGACGCCGGATGGTTAAGTCGGTGAGCTATAGCCTATGAACATGAGGCCCTGGTACGATTTTGGTAGAATAGTCGTCGCATTCGAAACAAAGAAATTATTTTATGGGGTTTTTAAATAAATGTCGCTCGTTTTTAAGTATAAAATGTGTTTTGATACTGTTATACTATAGTCTATATTACTATAGTTATGAACCTAATTGTTATAAAAAAAGTTCAAAAATCGTGTTAATTTCATTAATTTGAAAATTCTTATAATCACTTGACACCAAATTAACTCAATACTTGTAGTACTGCACATAAGAGTATAGGCATTAAATTTTAGTATAAACATGTACCTTTGTGCTACATTTCAGGTTTCTACCAATACGGTAAGTGCCTTATAATTTTGATGATGAGTGTGTAAGTACCTTACAAAAATGTAAACTTTGATATTCTCCCTCTTTGAAAAGGCTCAATTTGTGCAGTGTCCAAAGGTACTTAAGTTAAATGTATGTTTCAAATTTCAAATGTCCATATAAGGAGGAAGCAGAGATATGAGGGTGAGAAAACCCAAATGAATTGGTTCATGTAGGTATTTATACACTGGTATTCTTGAAATTTACCTTGGCGCACTGTCAAGTTGATATTCC
>NW_026096322.1:0-14287 GCF_023614345.1 Adelges cooleyi
CATTGATTAAATATACATAGATAGCCCAAGCTGTGTTAAAAGCTAGCCGCTCATAAATGGGAGCCAGAAATTGAGTAGTATGGGAGCCGAACCATAGAGAGCGCTAAATCTGTAGTTCATTCGATCGAAAATGGTGCTCTGACACACGACATACCGGTTCAAAACTGGGCGGCCAATACACTTTTTTTGCAACTTTTTCCTTTATTTTATACAATTTTTATTTACATTATACTTTATTATAATTAAAGTATAACTATTATAATAAAGAAAAAATAGTTTTTTTTGTATAAATTATTATATATTAATATATTTTTTTAATCATGCATAAATTGAAATTGCATTTGAAATACAATATTTAGTATATGTCATGAGTTCTTGTGAATTTGTACGCACATTATTACCAATTTAAATTATATTTCTCAAATTTACATAATTGGTTATTTATATTAATCTACTATTCGCCCTCAATACACCATTGTTGCTGTACGTAATTGGACTACAATATTACTTATTAGGGAATAGTTTAATATTAAAAAAAATACAATTACATAATGCCGTTTGTAAATAAAATAAAAATATCATTTTTCCACCCTTTGAATCTAATTGGTAGGATTTTTTTACACAATATGTTCCCTCTCTTCCTGTACTCTCTTACACCACGGACGTCGGACATCGACGGAGTCGTGACTCGTGTCCAAGTCTTATGATTTTGTTTTTTTTAAATACAATACAATATAATGTAATAAATAATAATAGTACAATAAGTAAATCGATAGCGTCACTAGACATTCTTTTGTGCGTTTTAAGCAAACAATTTTGTTTTTTTTTTTTAGTCATTGATCTACTTTTTTTAAACCTTTATTACCACCACAGTTTGTGTTGAGCGTTTTAAGAGTCGTGAGCTCCTCTAGTAAAATTCTATATTTTATTCGTCTCTTTAATTTTTATATTTTATTGTTTTAAAATGTCTCGTAAATGCGGAATTAGGTGCGAGTATTTTAACTGTGGTAAAAGCGCAAGAGATATTGAAAATCTTAAATTATATCGGTTTCCAAAAGACCAATCATTATGTTCAAAATGGGTTTCTAACTCAGGTATAAAACTAAACATTTTCATAAGCTTAACAATTCCTTTAGTCTCTTTCTTGGATAGGTACCTTATTAGCACCAGGAAGTTGGAAAATTACAAAAAATGCCGAATGGTCATAATTGAGTACATTCAGCGTACGTAGGGTAGTCGGTAGTAATATTGGCTTCCTATTTAATGTAGTGAAGAAAACGGGCATTACCTATTATTATTATTGTCTACTCAATTTCCCGGTGCTATCAGGGTGATTTTTAACCAATATGTCCATGGCTCGTGAGTTATGTAATTTTTTTTATCAATCTTACTAAGTCGTAATTAACTCTACCTTTAAAGCTATTGGGTACCGGCTAATATTAAGGTGTTTTGTACAGACAATACTTAAGAAAAAAGTGGTTTTAATAAATTTTGATCAGGGGCCGATTGAACTTAAATGGGTAGTTTTTAACGGAAAAATTAGTCGGTACCCAATAGCCTTAAGCGAAAAAGATAAAAAATGTGGTATAAGTAACCCGGGAAATATTCTAGATTGTAATAATGAAAATAATCTTATCGGATGACTGGTTCGGCCTGTACAATTGACAAAAGATGATGTATTTTGACTAAAAAAACGGTCGGTATCCAATCCCATATAGGGCCATTCTGCGACATTTTTACGCTTCGATGCGGAGAAGGTATTGTTTTTTAAAATATGTTTTTATTTTTTTTTTTGTTTTGTGTCTGTTCTATCTTTAAGTCACTGAATAAATTTCATTATTGGACCAAAAATTTAAAAAGTTCTTTCTAAAAAATCTTTTCCCCTTCAAAATGGAGAAAAACGCCAACAAAACTACGTATTTTTCAACTTAAAATTATGACGCTCCATAACTTTTTTAAAAATAGTCCAATTAGTTTATTAAACATATTTAATAATAATAAATAATGGTTTTATGAGAAATTTAATATTAAAATTTATCATTTTTTGTATCACAATATATGTAGCTCTTTAAACTATATCAGAAAATGGAGTACAGTTTTTTTCGTGAAAATGGACTTATTCCCTTTTACCCGCGCACTGTCCATATTTAATATGGCATATTAACTATATAAATGAGATTTTAATTGCATTAAATGACGAGCCGTGGACTTATGTTATTTACCTAACCATACATATTTTCTTTTTTCCTCTAAATTATACTTCTATTTGTTTTAAACACATTTTAAAAGTTATCTAAATTTTTTTAGGGAACATAGGTTTAATACATCTAACTTCTGACGATCTTAATAAAAAACGATTATGTATTTTGCATTTTACCGATGACGATTTTACAAATCCAACAACGAAAAACTTAAAAAAAAATGCTGTACCTAAAAAGTACGTGGACCCAGAACAACATCTAGTATTAACACCAACTAAAACATACAAGCATCATAATTTGTTCCCTAAAAGCCCTGAAACTCCAAAATTAAAAAAAAAACAAATTCCGGATGAGACTATACATTTACAAACGCCAACTAAAAAAATGAAAAAGAATGAAATCGTACCTCCATGTTCACTGCTTGAGCTTACACCTAAAACCCATGACTTACTTGTCTCAACGCGAAATTTCCCTACTCCAAAAAAAAACTCTCCGGAAAAACGTGCGTCGCCTTCGAAACGTTCTTTACATAAAATTGTAGACAAACTAAAAAACACAATTAAAAACCAAAGAAGGCTGTTAAAAAATAAACGGGGATCAATTTCAAAACTCCGTAGTAATCTTTCAACTTCCAAATTAAAATATAAAAATGACGATATTTTAAACTCTTTAAATTATTTATCTAAAGAATCCAAAACCTTAGTTAAAATGCAAATTTCCAGAAAAAACAAAACTACAAAAAAATGGGCTATAGACGAAAAAAATCTGGCTTTGAGCATTTTTTATAAATCTCCATCAACGTACAAATTTTTACGTAATTCAAAAAATATTAACCTACCTGCTGAGTCTTCAATTAAGCGATGGATTGGCAATTCAAAGTTTAAAACCGGCTTTAACCCAAATGTCTTCAGACAACTTAAAATGAAAGCTGAAACAATGGACGAACAAGAACGGTATTGTACACTTGTTTTTGACGAAATGAAAATAAAAAATTTCTTAGAGTACTCTAAATACCTTGATTTGGTCGAAGGCTATGAAGACTTGGGTCCATTGGGAAGATCAAATAAACTAGCTGGCCAAGCAATGGTGTTTTTAATTCGTGGTTTATATGCTCCGTGGAAGTTACCAATTTCATATTTTTTTACTTCTACATCTGTAAGACATACGGATTTAAGTACTCTACTAATAAATGCCATTGAAAAATTATTGGACTGTGGATTTATAGTTACTGCGATGATATGTGACCAGGGTAAAAATAATGTTGCTGCTCTTGTAAAAGACTTAAAAATGACAAAAGAGACACCGTTTATCGAAGTCAAGGGCAAAAAAATTTATTCTATTTTCGATGTTCCTCATATATACAAAAATTTTAGAAACAATTTTAAATCAAACAATTTTATTTTCAAAGGAAAAGAAACTTCATTTAAAGACCTTAGAGACGTATACGAAATTGATAAAAATAGTGGAACAAGTAGGTCCCTTTTAAAAATTACTGATAGCCACATGAACCCTGGGCCGTTTCAATTAATGTCCTGTAAATTGGCAATGCAGCTCTTCAGTAATTCGATGGCAGCAACAATGGAGACATGCATAATGACCAAACAACTGCAATCTAATACTGCTTTAAATACTCTGGACATGGTTAAAGAGTTAAATAACTTATTAGACGTTTTAAATAGTAAAACACTATTTCACCAAAATCGATTTAAATGTGCAATATCTCAAGAGCGTCCCCAACAACTGGAATTTTTACTTAAAACAAAATCTTGGCTCAAAAATTTAAAAAAGTGAAAACCAAAAGTAGACAAGAAGAAAGACCTCCGTGCTTTGATGGACTTATATGGACCATAAATTCTATCGAAATGCTGTATAATCAACAAAAAGGATTAGGATATAATTACCTTCTAACGAACCGATTAACGTCTGATGTCATTGAAAATACTTTTTCGGTTTTCCGGCAAAGAGGAGGATACAACCGGTATTTTTATTTTTTTATTGAATTTAATTAAGTTTTATTTTTGGTATGACAAAAAATTACTTTTTTACATGCTTTTCTTCAACTCGCTAACACGTTTGTACGGGTATTTTTCAAATCTTGCAAAATCAATTTAACTCACTTCCCAATGTCGTAGAGGGCTGAAACTTGGCACTGACACTCATCTCGGATGATAATACAATATTCCGTCATAATATTAGGACCCGGGTATCCAGGTCACAAATTCTGGGGGGTCAAATATAGGGGTCATTTCACTAAAATTTCATGTTTTTTCAAATCTTCCAAAATGAATTTAGTAATCTATTCACCAACTATTAAGTACCTTTAATAGGATTAAAAAGTAAAAGTAAAATAAATAAATACAATTTTTTTTTAAAAAGCTCACTTTTTTACTATTTTTTAGAAAAGCGTGTTTTTAAAAAAAAATGTTTTAGTTATTTTTTTTTTTTTTTAGAAATCCGACAGCTCGTATTTTCCGGACGACATTTCGTATCAATGTTAAAATGAATCTTATGAGACCGTCTATATTTTCGAACTGCGAAGCAGATAATGATACTCATTTATTGAACAATGATAATCGCAATGAAGCAACCATGCATATTGAAGATACTAATGAAATTTCAGATAGCTCTTCCTCTGTATCGTTGTCGTCTATTTCGTTCACTGAAGAAAGTGATGATGGTTATACACCTAACGTAACACTAGAAAAATGTTCAAATACTTATTTTTCAGGTTACTTAGGCAAAAAAATGCGTAGAAAAATTTAAGTGTAGATTATGTGAAAATAATTTTTTAAAAGAAACTAATGATGAGCAATTTAATGAAAATGAGTTTCTCATATTTTGTAAAAATTATGATTCTGAAAGCTCAAAATTGTTTTTAAGGAGGCCAACTGACTCATTTAAAAAGTTTATTACCAACGCTCAAAAAATAATTATAAAAATAGTAGAAAAAATGCCTCACAAAAATAAAATTTCTTTATTTATTTACCAAAAAATAAAAAATGAAATTATTGGAATTATAAACTTTAATGAGCAGTGTGAGCCTCATATTGATTTCATAATTAAACATTTAATTTTGTGCAGGCTTTTAAGAGATTTTAATTGGAACTCTAAAAACATAAAAAAAATAAGATCGGAAAAATCAAAACAAAAATTAAATATTTTAAGGAATGTATAGTTTTTATATATTTTGCCAGTTTATTTTTAATAAGTATTTTTTTTTTAACTTTACTACTTCATTATTTATTAAAAGGGAAAAATGAAACTGAATGTCTTGGTTTTTGTTTTATTTTATTGTACCTATTCGTATTTTGTTCCAGTGCCTTTTTTTCAAGATTTCCTTCTCATCGTCTAAATAGATCCATTAAACTGGTATTTTTTTTAAAAGGTGATATTCGAAGTAAATACCTATAAATTATAATAATGTTATTTAGTCTATATTTATAACCGTTTTATTTAACTAATTCATATTTAGAACTAAGATTCTAAATTTTGTTTGCAATAAACAAATGCTTTAGAGCAAAAACTTTAGACATACAATATAATTTAATTCTAAAAAGAAAAATATCTGAAATAATCTTATGGATAAGATTCATTTATAAATCTTTTATATTTTGTAAAAGAATAATAATTGTATGAAACTCATATAATAAAATATAATCTCATACCGATAGCAAAACCGGTTTTACTTTGCGCACGACGGGTGGTCGCGGCCGACCGGCCGCGGCTGTGTCTGAAAATACGGCATAACAAAAAAATATTATTTTGTAATATTGTACGACATCTATGAATAGTATAGAACACTAAATAACGTGTTTCCATATTTTCTATTGACATGAGCTATCTATGTATATTTAATCAATGCAGAGAATAACCATTTGGTATTTACCGTGTTCTAAAATATTATCATATTGTTTCATTGTCTTGCTATCAATAGTACCTTATCAAAAAGTCCGCATACAAAATAATATTTTGAAATCATAATTAAATTATCAGTACACGGTATTATGAAAAGGAAAAAAAAAGAACAAACTCGTTTATATTTTTTTGCTGAAAAAGTTTGTGACCAGTATTTTGTGAAAATTACCGTATTTTATTATTTACCGCGTCGGTATCATATTGTAATAATATGACGCGGTGGGGAGAGGTGGCGGTCCTCAGCCGTCTGGCACACGGCACACGTATCGCTTCGCCACTAGGTTCATTTTCTCTCCAGTCGCCTCGGTCGGCGCACGTCTGACATCGACTATGGTTTACAATCTAATTAACCTAACATTTAGTTTATTTTGTTTTACCGATTTGAACGCGACCGGACCCGACGAAGTCGGGCAAGTGTTATTTGGGCTCGTTTTCAATGATTGATGTGGCTGCAATTGTTCTGTCCGATATTGGTGAGTACCTATAGTTACAATGTTCTTTTATACACGAGCACAAGAAAAAAATGACATTCGGAAACGTCCGAACATTAGCATTTACGTTTTGGTTTTATTATTACAAAATACCATGATCGTTGATGTTCATTTCCATAGGCGCAACTAGACTTCAAATTTACGGTGGTGCTAAAGTTTATAATACGCTCGTAGGCATACACTAGGTTCTAGATACTGAATAATTTATTAACATCAAACTGAACTTTAATTTCTTTCAAGCATAACAAATATATATACATTTATTGATTAAACGTATAATAATTACATTAAACATTTTTTTTTTAAACTTAATAAAAAAAAAGCAACCCTTCTATCGTCATGAAAAAATTCATTTATTATGTTTTCAGTCCTTAATCTATTAGTAAGGTCTTTTTCAATGTTTAATAGTGACAGGTTTGAAAATCGTTCTTGTGTCATGCTAGTCCGCATCCAATTTTTTATTTGTCGTATGCAAGAAAATAACCTTTCACATGTGGCTGAGCTGATTGGTATGGTGAAAGCGACTTGTAATAGCTCATATAAATGTTGGTAAACTTCTTTATGTATTACTTCCTTTATATTATCTATGCTAAAATCCAGATTTTTTTTACCCAACAGTTTTTAGCTACAACCATTTCTGCTTTTAAACCATCTAGTGATGTAGGCGTAGTATCCTGAAAGTATATCTATACTATATATATACTTTATATAGATATAAAGTATAGATACTATATGATAAATTATAACTGACATTATATGTGAATAAATAGTTGTAGGTATTTTATTGTTAAATAAACCTTGTAATGATTAATGAAGTAAGATCCCTCTGTAAAATCCATTTTACTAAAACTATCAACAGAGTTAGCCATTTTCAAACTTACATTTGAAAATCAAAGTTTTAGATTAACTAATACAGCATCAATAATTGTCAAATATATTACTTTATATACTGATTTATGTGAAGGTACACCTCATCACACTCCGCTCTAGTGGTAGTTGACACAACATAATTTTTAAGATGCACTGACTCTTTACGCTTGCGTTGGGCACTTTTAAATATGTAATGTAAACTTAAAAATCAATTTTAATAATTAGGTCGTTCTTAAAATAAGATAGTGTAAATATAATTTACCTATGGATGGTATTTCATCCAAAAATAGGGAATTGAAGTAAAGGATTTGTTGATCAATATTCTGGTATTTCTAGTTTTCTATTCCTGGCCATAAGCATATGTATTGCAATAAATAAATACATTTCTTCAGATGTAGTGTTATAACGAGCAGTGCGACTTGACATTGGTTTTTTTTAAATATTTTGCTTATGGTGTTGATTAGTTTCATATGCGACCACCTTTAGACCATCCGATGAATCAGAGCTGTTGGAGTTGTTGTTCTCATCAGCATTGAAATCAGGATCTCTATCTGAGTCTGTAAAATAAGAATTTCAGGAAAAAAACATTAGGTATTGCCTAAGCCTTAAATCTTACTAAGGTATTTGGACCATTTTTAAAAACTTAATAAGTAGCTATCTAGATCAGTCTTTGATCTATTAAAATATAATTTGTACCTACTTACCTTCATTAGCTGCAGCCATGGTGTTTGCTTCTTTTACTCTGACTTTGAAAACCTTAATTGAAAAAAGTGTTGGTGTGAAAGTTTTGAATGTTATAACTTTTTTTTTTTGATAATAAAATGTAAACAAACAAAATTTTGATAACAGTTGGTGCTCAAACGGTACAAGTGATCTTGTATCACTTGTGCTCTGAACAAAACAGATGATTTTGAAAGTAGTTTCAACGATGTCCACTAGAGTGTGTTCCATAAATAGATTTTTCGAAAGATCGTTTGTGCTCTAAACAGAATGCACATTCATTAGACCATTGCAACAGCCAACTCAATTTTTCAAATATTGTTACTTGTACCCTTTGTGAACTAGGGTTAACATATGCACTTTACCGGGCACCCTTTTTTTTATGTTTTTTTTCGCCCCACTTTATCAAGAAATGGTCTTTACAAAGCCTTATTTATTTTTTCTTTGTAATTAACGAAAATATAGTATTTTTATTTGTTAAAAATAATTTTTATAATATTTTAATTTATTACTGACGACGTAGTATTATATGGCTCATGTAGTGTAATTGGGGTTCTACAACCAGTATGTTTCGTGTATACCATATAACTTAAATAATCCTATTTATTATTTTTAATTAAACCTTTCAAAAAGATATGTACATTCTTTAGTTGTAAATAAAAAGCCAAATTGGTAACTCCTCGATTTTTTTACTTATAATGGGTACATTAATAAAAAACCTGATTAATGTACATCAATTTGTTAAAAGTAATACAAAACGTTAATATGTATGAACCAAGGATGAATTTGAACTTATAATATAATAAGATACATATGTGTATATCATACAATAGTTGATGCTTTAAACCAAGTAAAGAAAATATAAATAATTAATTAAATTTTTAATGAAATTGAGTTGTTCGAAATTTATAATTGGAAGTAATCATATATAGTTTGTATATTATATTATTAGTTTCACAAAAAAATGTTAAACTTATTTAATTACGATTCAAATTTAAATTGCTCAATAAAACACAAAAAAAAAGTACATTAGTTACATTATAGTCAAAATTTATATTTAAATTGTTTTGTAATGAGTTTGCTCATACTTAACTGATATTTTTGTTTTTATCACAAACTTAATCATTTTATACATTATAATTCAAATTATTCATACTTCCAGCTTATTGTTATGATGAGTACCTTACTGTGATAACATATTGTTTTCATTTTACCTCTATGTGTATCATACTTAAAAAGGAAAGAAGAATGTACTAAAAAAAAAGAAGGGCAGTATTCGGATAGTATGGACATAATGCCATGCCAAGAATACGCTTTATAAAATGTGCTAACTTAGCTGCAACTAAAATTCAGCGGGCAGTATTCTGGTAATATAGACATATCGTCATATCAAGAATACGCGCTAAAAAAAAAAATGACTAATTTGAGACACAAATATCAGTAATAAATGGTGAAAATTTACATTGCTGGCATAATAATAGTATGTCAACAAATTCTGGCATTGTATGAAATCAGTATTATTTAAAAAAAGTATAATTTGGATATTATAACGCTATAAATATAATTAATGACTATCCAAATTTTTTTTTAAGAATAGTATCAAGTGATAAAAACAAAAATTATCTGCCATTAGTCAATTTAATATCAAGTATCAACTTAGTATAACAACATATGATTACAAGTAAAAAACATAATATTGAAGGTTTTTAGATTGTCGACAACTATTGAAAATTTGAAGAAGAAAAAAACACAAAATATATCATCTTTTAATAGATTTCATGTTTAAAGCATTGAATTTTGTGTAATATATTAATGTGTATCTGGTCATGGGTTTATTTAAAAACACTTTAGTTCACATTTATTTAAATAATTATCTACTTTATCTTAAAACCATATTATACTGTTGACGTTTGTATTACGATAAAATCTAAGTAAACCGTGACCAAAGAACTTTTGATTAAGTTTTTATACCAAAACTTATAGGATTATTTTTGTTAGTGGTAACGTATGCATAATTGAATTTTCCATAACTAATAATTATTGTAGGGGACAATCAACAAACTTCCTTTTAAACACAAAATATTAAATTCATACTAAAAGTCGCTTATTTGACGTTGCCATATTTTTTCAAGAGTAAATCTATTAGTTTTGAATTATAATTTTTTATATTTTACTACAATCTTTGTTTATAATTTTGTATAAAAGTATATTTAATAATGGTGTTAGTAGATTGTAACGATAAATGTATGTTTATTATAAGTTATATATCTGTCTTTGCAGTGCTATTTCAATTATTTTTCTACGACGGATTTTTTCTTCTTTTTTTTTGGTATTTATATTTACCGAAAAACGAGACAATATAAATTTCATCACTTTTTAAAACAGTATTTTTAAAAGACTCTTCGTCGAGTTTAAGAAGGAATTTAGTCCACTCACACCTCATAAATAAATTTCTGAGTATCAATGAAAGCATAACAATAAGTGTTGGTAGATATCTAGTTTACAGGGCACCTTTTTTTTTTTTTTTTTTTATCAGCAGTATATTTTTAATGCTGCTTACGCCTATTTTGCCCCGCTCGCACTTGGTTTAGAAGATTTTGAAGAAAAATGTGGGCATGCAAAATACTATTGGACAAGATACATCTTAAAAAAAAAAAACTATGTATTCAACAATGAATATATTGAAGTTTGACTTAACATTTTAAAAGTGTAAAAGCATCGGTTTCATTCTCTAACTGAATAAGAAGAGGTTGTTACCATTTTGTGATTTGCCGAGACGTATACAGTTACGTTGCTCGCCTCAAAGTCCTCACATTCTTCTTGCGTCATCTTAATCGGATGATTGGAAGAAGACTGTCGATTATGGGATTGCGGTCGGTATTTATGATTGTTTCATAAAAACCCCGTAATCCCATTGGCCGATTTTTTGCTACTTAAGATGATGTCGAGGAATTACATTTTTTATTAGCCGATTTTGACGAGACTGAAAACTTCGAATTGCCTGTTGACGAGATCTCTAATAATGAAACTGACACGGATGATGAAGCTTGTCAGCTTTTATCGCTGTTTTATTAAGTCCAAAAAATGGACTTTGCGCATGGTTAGCCATGCCTTTGACATGACATTGTTGGTTAGAATACATAGAAGACACAAAAAAATTAAAAACTGAAAAAAATACAATTTTGGATTTACTACGTTTTTGCATGAAATTGGCTGTTAAAATATTTCTTGTTTTATATTTACCATTTTAAAATGTATTAAAAAGACAATTATATATAAAAACGAGTGTGTTTGAAATAAAACAAATTGTTTTATACATTTTTAACAATTAATTCGATTTTATACATTTATATTCCAACTTTTTTTTATAAAAAATAGTTTAGTGTAAAAAAATAATAATCTGTAATCTTTATGATGGTGAGTCCCAGTGCACATTACAATGTACATCGTAAAATTTTTGGGAAGGGGGTCGTAAAAATTTTGAAATTTTTTTTGGAGCTATTTAATTAGTAAATAATAAACAAATGTAAAAAAAAATTTTTTTTCCTCAAATAAAAAAGTCGGGACTGAAAGGGTTAAAAACAAATATCAGATCTACTGAATTAAATATATATTTCGTTATCGATTTTACAACACATCATACCTTACATTTCAGTAATTGTTCAGGAGGTATTATAAATCAAATTTATTTTCTAATGCACTAGTAATCTATTTCGATTACTATAATGTATTCTAGCAAATACCAGTAAACTTATTATTTTTAAACTCATAAAGTTTTTTATACTCATTGAAAACTTGTTTTTAATGATATCAAAATAATAATATTGAAAAAAATTTCAGATATGATGAATTGTAAAGTCAGAAATGATAATATTTATATTTTTTTTTTCTTCCACAATAAATTTATAGAGATATATTTTTTTTAATTTGTGTTAAAAACATTTATATCATAATACAATGGTTAGAAAATAAACGGGTGTAAAACATAATATCATATCTATTCTATAACGTGTACTACCTGATGTTAAAACATAGATTGTTGATTATAACTATATGCTATTGATATTAAATTTAGATCATTGTATAATTATGACACTTATGAACATATGCAAATAAGTTGATTTTGAAAAAATTTACATATCTATTTATGTAATCAATAATATAACATATCTATGTATATATTTTAAAAGTAATACGTTTTAAAGATAACTTGATATAAAATGTATATCTGTATACCAATATTATATCAATCTATACATAGCTTAATAAAAAAATTAAACAACAATATAATTACATACCTTCTTACACATAATAATAATAGTTAATTAGATTATAAGATAAAAAAAATTATTATAATTATTATTCTGATATCCAAGAAGATATAATATTATTTTAATATTATGATTTACTTAATATAATTTTTTTTCCATTTGATACAAATAACTTACCATATTGAATTTAATATTTTTTTCATAGATTATTGTTTAAAAATTCTCTGTTGTAAAATAAGACATGATATGTTAGGAAAAGACAGTACATAGGGATAATAATAATAAATACAAACTAATAAATTATTATAATTGTTAAAATCTACTATTAAAAAAATATTAATATAAAATATATATATATATATATATACACAATAAATAATATTTTAATTTTCGACAACCCATGTAAATAACTATTGTCTACTTATACAGCAATGAAGATGAGACGGATTTATAATTATAATATTGAACATTAATTTTTGCTAACAATTACACTGCAATCTTATACAACATTATGTACTATTTTTTGTTTTATGATTCTTATTATATTTAGCAATATCATCTTCAAATTTAATATTAATAAAATTAAACGTCAAAATGTTTTTTTTCCCGAAAATATTAATAAGATTAAGGTTTATGCGTACATCATTTTCTCTTAAAAATAAGTTGTAATTATTCCTAATAAAATTCATTCTATTTACGTCCCACGTGTAAATTAAATCTCTATGTATACTTATATCTATACGTTCACCAGAATAATTACTTTGTTCTATTATTAATATAATTTGGTTAAAAGTTGTACAATTGAAAGTAGATAAATAGTTAATTACTGTTTGCATATTATTAGATGTAGGTAAACATAAGCGACAAATAAACGCCTTATAAGCGGTATATTACCAACTTATTAAAAATGTATTAAAAGTTTGTTTTCCATAAAACTTAGACATTTATTTAACATTTAATCACCTATTATTTATAATAGGCATTATATGTATATAAAATTGTAAATTGTTAGAAATACAGTTTAACACATTTATCAATAAACACTTTTAATTAACAGCTGTATTTACAATGTAATATTATTTAAATAAATATAATAAAAACAACTTATTATATAATAACAGCTGTATATACAATATAATATTATTTAAATAAGTATAATAAAAACAAATTATTATATAATAACAGCTGTATATACAATATAATATTATTAATATAAATATAATAAAAACAAATTATTATATAATAACAGCTGTATATGCAATATAATATTATTTAAATAAACATAATAAAAACAAATTATTATATAATAACAAATATCCAATAAACACCAGTGCTGCTGGTTAGGGTTGCTTGGTTTGTGCGCTCCGGTTCTTGGCCTGACGCAGCCATAACCCAAGATAGTTTTTGTACTCAATGGTGGTTATCTCTTGCATCAGGAATACTACTTCTGAAAATCGAAAATAATATTTAGAGTACCCATTTTGACCAAATCGTTTTTAATAGTTCTTTCTACAATAGTTTAAAATTTAATAATAATTTTAAGAACAATTTTTTTTGTTGTGTGCTTCTTCAATATAAAACAATTATATAAGTTACAGATCCTAAATTATCTTTAAATTGATTCATGTTCTTTTCAATAATGTGTAGTCACTTAAATAAAAAAAATAAATTGTAAATATTACAAGCCAACGCTAGACCTACTCCCAGTCTAATTTTCATCCCTTTAATGAGAACGAGTTTATTTTCTTTTCTTAGTTTTTCATTAAAATCTAAAGTACAACATCTAAAGAATATCGTACACAAATTTGGTACCAATTTT
>NW_026096323.1:0-487 GCF_023614345.1 Adelges cooleyi
AAAATAGTTTATATATTTTTATTTTCACCATCTACAGTTTTGCATCAAAGCATTTGATGGAAACATTTGTTCATAAGACCCGTGACCTTCCCAACTCCACTAAACTTTGTCTAATGACTAAAATATGAAAAAAATATATAGTATTTTCATAAATCATAATACACATTATAGAAAGTGGTCAATGATAGTATTTTGTGTTATCAATGATAATTAATAACCGTTAAATTTTATAAACCGCGGTTATATTTTAAACCGTCGTCTGAAATCTAGATAGTGACGAAAAAACGTTGATACAATGTTTAAAACCAAAATGAAACCAAACGCATAATCCTCACACATTAAACGCTGGAATTCTGTATATGTATCCCGTTCTATTTACCGTTGGTGATCGCTGTGGATTATGCGCTGATTATCAATGTATTTATAATTGAAATATGGTATATTATTTATTAAAATAATATACCATTTAATAAACGTGGAATAAACG
>NW_026096324.1:0-11660 GCF_023614345.1 Adelges cooleyi
TTATATGCACTAAGCACAAAATAATCATCAAAAGCACGGTGTATTTACCGCTTGATATGGTGGAATCCACCGTAGTGCACACTGGGTTAACAACGTTAGTTTTAACTTTTACCAGATATTTTTTTTGAGGTTAACAAATGAAAGCTTTACTTTGTCACATTAACACACACACACTAGGTAAGTGAAGTATTAAGAAAAAAAATCCATATTCATCCGTAACAGCATTCGTTCCATCATTTTACCTAATTTGAATATCATACTTAATTTATTATTATTCTAATTACCGACTGATATTTTTTGGTTACTCACCAAACACAGAGTTGTTCATTAGTTTGAAAAAATCTTTTTCAAAGTCATTGGTTTCTTTCTGTCTTAATTTAGTGCTTAACTCGATATATGGCGCCAGCCAAGCTGATTGGTTAAATTTCAACACTCTATGTACCTAAAACCCCGTTAAAATTAATGACCTATTTGTATTAACTGTTATTGTTATTATTAATGTTAATCTTACCTTTTCGACATGCAGTCCGTAGCGATCGCTTGTTTAAGGTTTAGGTAGTGGGATGCCAAATTTATGTAGTGAACTAGGTGTTTTAAGTCCAGATTCAGAACACGTGGATAAGTGTAGTGAGAAAGGAATCAAAATAACTAAAAACTAGTAAAATGTAACAATCGCTGAATGTCACTGATAAAAAATAATTAACCATACAAAAAAATAGGTAAAATATTTACAAAATAAGAGAAAATTAAAACCAAAAATAACTAAATAAAAATAGGTAAAATATTATCAAATTAAGGGGAAAAAGTACATAAAAATAATCAACTATACAAAAAATAAAAATTAGGTAGAAATATTTACAAAATAAGGGGGAAAAAACTTAAGTATAAACAATTAATACAAAATGGGCAATTTTAATAAAACGATTACTATTATATAAAAATAATTCCTGAATTAATTTTATAGACGGGGTGTCACTAAAATAAGTTCTAATGGCCTCAACATCGGACAGCCTCAGCCAAAACTGAAGCCTTTGGCCGAATACTGTACATTTTTTTAATTGGCTGAGTTCGTTTATTAATGACAAAAAACGGGTGACCTCTTTCCAGTACCTCTGTACATACTGGACTCGACAACGACCACCGATCGTGAAAAAAGTATTGTCCCGGCCATGGAAAAGGTAGTAGGTAACAATGACGAACTCGCCTCTCCAAACAAGAAAACTGAAAAGAGAATGATTGTAGCGGAGATGAGAATGCTAAGACGGACGAGTGAAGTAACTAGAGGGAGGATAAAATAAGAAATTAATACATAAAGGGGATTCTAGGAGTTGTTTGATTGTGAGATAAATGAGACAGAATAGGTTAAGAACCATCTAAACCTATTAGGTTAAGATGGTTCGGTCATGTCATGAGAAGAGATGAGGCGATCGCAATGATCTTATCTGTAATAACTAATATAGTATTAGTGGACATTGGTGGACATTCTTAATATACTTACAGCGGGCGCCCCTCCCAAATGGGAAATTTACATTAGTTTAAAAAAAACGTTTGAGATATATAAACATGTCTAAATTCATACACTAGGTAGTAGGTAATAAGTAATAACTAATAACCTTTAATAACTACTTATATTTATATGACTTTATAATAAAAACAATTGTTACATTTTAAAAACATGTAATTATTATTAAAAAAAATTTTTTTTCAATTGTCAATATATGTTTAATAATTTTAAGTTAATTTTAATATTTTAAAAATAACACAAAATTGTATTATTGTATTATGTAAATAGTATTGTTAAAATTAAAAAGACACTTTTCTTTTATTATTATATGAAATTGTTTTCACTATGTCTTTCTCCGTTGATAAGATGGCCATGCTGGAGAGACGATTTTTATTTATGGTTGACCTAAGACAATTTTTTATAATTTTTAGATTGCTTAAGCTCCTTTTGCATGAGTAACAGGAATTGTTAAAAATATTCGTAGTACCACCTCTAAGTTCGGATATAAATCTTGTAAGGAGTACTGATGAATATGCTTTAGAATATCTAGCTGAGTTGCATTCCCAAATGTTGTCATTAATAATGGATCCTGATATTTAAAACTTCCAATTTCAGAATATAACTAGCATTTAAATCTCGATCATACTTCAATGGTAAGTCATTAACCCAAAGTTTGATATTTTCAGACTCCATAGTTGATAATGAGTTACCTGACAAGAAATTAAAATCAGATGCAATTTGTTAGACCTCCAACATAAACTCGAAAGTATAAAATCTAATGCTTCAAAACATTAAGCTCTAAAGTCTAAATTTACTTTTTGTTGATTTTTAACTTTCTGTTGGTTCAACAGTGGTACGTTTAGTTTTAAGTTTTCGTTTGTTAGTGAACACTGATGAAATATTCAAAGACTTAGCCATATCTTTTACGCTAATAGGCTGATAAAATGTGTTAATTATTATGTGGCCGCAACTCATGCGTCTCTTTCATAAACCCGGGCCGCAACTAGTTCTTGATTTAGGGATTGGGCCACAACTCACTAACACCGGACATTTATTTTTTATTTTATTTTATTTTTATTTTATTTATTAAATAAACGCCCGTAGGCTCAAGTACATTACAGTAAAATAAAATAACATAATGAATAATGAATTTATAAAATTGATAAACATGACATATAGAAAGAAAAAATAACTACAATTAGTACAATATAAAATAACTAAAGCAAGATAACACAAAATTTTAATGAGTAACAGTGCATATATATAATTAAACAAATAAATCAATCTCATTACGCCTATTACATACACGAGATATCCTATCAATCGGGTTGTTGGAACCATATGATGTGTGGTGAAATGGGATTGAGAAGGTAGGGATGGATTGGGAGTTGAAAGCGGGGATATGAAAGTTAAGAAGATGTAGCAAATCTGGGCAAACAATATTACCCTTTATAATTTTCGAAAGGAAGGAAACGTCAATTAACTGACTTCTAGTGCCGAGTGATACCATATTTAGGCTGGCCTGATTAGAAGATAAAGTGGAAGTAGAACAGGGGAGGCTAGGATCAAGACCAAGGCGTCTCTTATAGCCAATGAGCCGCAAGAAACGTCTTTGCACCCGCTCCAGTGATTCAATATGTCCAATTTGCGTGGGGTTCCATAAAACTGAACAATACTCTAAGAGAGGTCTGACTAGTGACACATACAAGGTTTTATAACATAGTTCATCATTAAATTCTTTAGTGCATCTAATTAAAAAGCCAAGGCTTCTTAAAGCTTTGGTACACGATTTTTCTATACGAGAAGAAAATGAAAGGTTCGATTGAAAAATAACTCCGAGATCCTGGATGGTATTTACTTCAAACAATTTATCATCGAGGATATGATAGTCGTGATTTATTTTGTTGCGAGACCGGGTGTAGGACATTTTTAGGCATTTAGAAGTATTTAACTTCAGACCGTTATCAAGACACAAAACATGTAAATTATCAAGGTCTTTTTGAATAAGATAACAGTCTTCGATCGAAGTCACATTAGCGAAAAGTTTGAGGTCGTCCGCGAACAGTAAGTGATCATAATAACTAAAACAAGAACCAATATCCATAATAAAGACGGCAAACAGTAAGGAGAGATATGTCCACCTTGAGGAACGCCAGAAGGAGCAGGAAAGGGATGTGACAAGAAACCATTAATCTTAACTTGTTGGGTTCTATCTGATAGAGAACTATTAAACCAGGATAACAAAGGATCGGAAATACCGTACAAACGCAACTTCGTTAATAGTAGAGAGTGATTTACAGAATCGAATGCTTTACTGAAATCGGTGTATATGACATCAGTTTGTTTACCCGATCCCACGGATTTTAAAATAGCATTATAGAAACAAAGAAGATTTGTTTCAACTGAGCGTTCTTTCATAAAACCATGTTGAGTGTTATTAATTATATTTTTAAAAGAGAATGTTAACCAAGGCATAATTAACTTTTCAAGTAATTTAGGCAGTGTAGATAATTTAGAGATAGGTCTATAATTTGATATCAAATTTGTATTGCCTGATTTATGGATCGGGGTGATATAACTATTTTTCCATTGTAACGGGAATACACCTTTAAGTAATGACTGGTTAAACAATTTATACCGTATAAAATTTGTATAATTACCTAATACGGTATAATACAATAGTTGAATAATTAATTTTACTTTATCGTTTAATACACATGGTAAACCTATTACAAATTGTAATACACGTATAAAATACGTATCCGGTATCATATAAGTGATAACTCTGTAGTGAACTGGGTGTTCCGAGTCCAGATTAAGAATACGTGGATAAGTGTAGTCAGGAAGGAATCAAAATAACTAAAACTAGTATCATGTAACAATCGCTGAATGACACTGATCGACAATGTGACGATCGGGGTCTCTTTTATATTGAGATACTTTCTATTTACAATAATAATTTCGTAATATGTAGTTATTTATTAACTACAATGGAAAGTTCTTAGTTTTACTAGGTTCTTAATTATACATTTCTAAATATTTAACAATTTCATAATAGTGAAACTAGTAGGTTCATCACACTATCACCCTAGAAAGAAATAACATTTACAAAAATATTATATCTCAAATTACAATTACAATATTAATTTAAAATCTTAATGCTAAACATGTACTATTTTATAAAAAATTCTAATTTACAAAATTCAAGCACAAAAATTAAAAAAATATATTAAATGCATTACAAACTTTCTAATAGCCTACATCTAAATCGAGTGTTATAAACAGTTCGGGTAGGTTCAAGGATTATTATAGGAGGTTGTTCCTATGCTAAGGGTTCTAAATCTAATGGACTGTTACTAACATTATTACTACGATTACTATTTCTACAATATTTTTTATACACATATATTATAAATATTATTACAATTATTCCAATTAATTTACTTAAAATGTTAAGTCTAAATTTATTATCATCATAAAATTGATGTACACGTTTATGAAAAAACAGATCAACAATTTTGTCTTGGTAGTCAAACTGGCAATTCAAGTTTTGTAATGATGGTTGGTCCAATTTGACGTTTTCCATTCTTCCAAGATGAATTGGCTTAGGAATGGTTTTATTAAATAAGATATTACAGCAGTTTACAGTAAGGATATTGACTTCCATTGGAATAGACTCAAATTGAGATTGAGTCGACTCGAGTGTTACCGATGGTGTAAATGCCATGCAATTTCAGTGGCGCCGAGTCAAGGTAAAAAAGGTGGTTTAATTCTAACCGAGAACCACCCACCCACCCAATTCATAATAAAAAAATGTTAACTTTAAAAGGTCACACCACACAAAGCCGCTCGCGAGCCACACGACTCTTACATCTTGTAACACATTTGTTTAACAAATATATTTTCTATTTTATTAGTAATTGTTCACAAAAATGTTGATAACAATTAATATGTATGCATACATAATACAGTATAAAAAAATAGTAATAGTAGTATCATTGATAGAATGATAATAATATTTAATATTGAATCAATGGTAGTTTTACCAATTTGCTAATTAGTATTTATTATATACAACTTACAAGCATTATCAAAGTATCTCCCCTAATTTTAAACTAGTAAAGTAAAAAATGTTAATACACAAATGACAAATATGTAAACGTTTTTAATGATATTCATAGAAAAAATGTACCTAATACTTTTCTAGGACCAAATATGGCAATTAATAATTTCACCAACTCTTGGTTATTGTACTTAAAATCACAAAATATTGCATTATAACAATTGAAAAATCGTTTAAGAACAACGATTTCTCAGGACAGCTTAGAACAATTAATGATTATTTCGTATTCACCACGCATGTTGATGGCCCCATCATAAGACTGACCAACAAGCAATAATTTCCAGTTCAAATCATTTTCTATGCAAATTTCTTGGAACACGGAAAATAATTTTCGACCGGTGGTTGTAGATGTTTCTTTAAGTCTTAATAATCGTTCACGTATAACTGGAGATTGTTCATTTAAACAAATATAACGAATTATAAATGCCAGTTGTTCTCTTCTAGTGCTATCAAACGTAGTATCAATTGAAATACTAAAAAAATTGTTATGATTTAACTCATTTTTTATAGATTTTTTTATACATCTTGAAACAGAATTGATTTTTTGATTTTGTCTCTGCCATGAAATAAAGTTAATTTGATGTCTTTCATGTATTTGAAGACGGTCTATATAAACAGCCAAGCTAGGAGAGCATTTGCATAAAAGTTTAACTTAGTCTTTAAAATTGCCTCTTATTTGCTCTGACCAGCCTTCTCGATGACCGCGAAATGGTAAAGAATATTGTCCAAGAAACAGTGTTATGTCAATTAAAATATGAACTATTTCACGATTTTCTGCTACTTGATTTCTCTTACATGCATACAATTGTGGAAGAACAGCCATTGATGAACATTTCATTTTCACAATGATTAAAGCATTGATATGAACTTCAGTTTTTTCATGTACACTTATATCTGTAAGACGTTGCCTTGCGTGAAATCCATCATAAATCCAAGATTTCTGAGCATTCTTACCAAAGAACATGCAGTGTAAACAAAAAATTCGTTGTCAAACAACAATTGCCGGAGGCGATGGTCTAACGATTGCAGGTGTAAAAATATTTATAGGCATAAAATATATCTAATTTTTAACACAGCAAACACATAGTTCAACAGAAAAAGGGAAAAGTGCTAAAAATAAAACGATAAATAGACATAGACTAAATTATTACAATATATATATATATATATATATATATATATATATATAATGTTGTTCTGAAACAAACATGATTTTACAGAAAACGTCGTTTACCTAATGTAATTAGAAAAAATAGAAAATCGATTAAAACCGAAAACAACCCATTACAAACAAATTAAGTTTAGTTTTAATCATTTTGACACAGTTAACACATATTATTCCTACGGAAAAAGGGAAAAATGCGAAAAAATGATAATTAGACATCGACTTTATTATTACAATATATATTAAATGTTGTTTTGAAACAAAACATGATTTTACAGTAAAACGAAAGTATCGTTTACCTAATGTAAGTAGAAAAAATAGAAAGACGAGTAAAACCGAAATCAACCCATTAAAAATAAATTAAATTTAGTTTTAATAAACAACAAACAAGTTAAGAAAATAATACATCGGGCAAAGGGCGTAACAGTTGGGGTTCTATGGGTCTAGAGAGTATAAATACGGAGTAGAAATCAGCTTACGATTAAGTACTGTCGAATGGTTATCAAAGTGCAACACATAATACCCAAAATGTTTTCCTGTGATAAGTGTAAAAAATCTATGTGATCTATGTCGGTTTCGCGGTACTAGAAATTAGCAAGACGTAAATGTTCCAATTTCACTATAACGTCATTAAGAGACATTTTAAGGACCGCGTACACATAATATACGGTGATACAGGTAAGAAACCGATTATAAAATAATACTAGTTAATCATTTGTTTTGTATACATAAATTATAATAAGTATTATTATTTTAAATTCTCTCGTCTACTTAGTTAGGACTGCAGATTTTTATGCTGAAGTGTCGGCGAACCCTGAGTTACTCAAATGGTTTGATACCTCCAATCTTCCCCACAATCATCCAGCCTATTCTGTCGCTAAGAAAAAAATCCCCGGACTGTTTTCTGACGAGACCAACGAGTTAACTATCTACGAGTTTCTCAGTCTCAGACCAAAAACATATGCCTTTGAAAAGGAGTCAGTGGATGCACAGTGGACGACGGATGAAAAAATTAAAGCGAAAGGTATCAAAGGTCACGTGGTAAAACATCACCTGACAATAGAAGACTTTAAAACCTGCCTGTTTTTGGAAGAAGAAGATACAATTGACAATGCTAAGGCCACAGCTCGGACAGACGGGAGAGCCGTACTCCAACACATTCACGAACAGGGACCGCCGCCGCCGCCACCACCGTCAAGTACCCTACGTACACACCTTATAGGGAAAATATTTCTATACGGTCATTTCAACATGAAATTAAAACAATAAAAACAATGAAAATGACACTCAATTGGCACGATGGCAAACGTGTTATTTTACCTGATATTCTCATACGCTCGCTCACGGCCATTACAAATTAACGTGAGTAACCTTTTACACGACCGCTATATATATATATATATAATACTATAGATACTTAATGATTTATTTATTTATATTTACAGTGAGCAACAATCCGGTAGCGATGATGAAGAAATGAATGAGACGATATGATCGTCTACCTACTCCGTTTTCATTAACAGTTTAACGAATGGAATAATACCATTTAAATAAACAATGACGTACTTTTCATAATATTATTACTTGTATTATTATTGTAATTATGTTGTGTGTTTATTACCTATCAAACATGTGAAATGTCTTGTAAATAATCATTAATGTTACAAAAAATAATAATGTATTATAACTGTTCACCAAACAAAACTATTATGTTTAATAGTAATTAATTATACGATATTGTAGTTAACCATACTCTAAGTCAGTATTGTTATTTTTAGTATTAGTAGGTGAAGTAGTAATAAAATTAAAACAAATAAATGTAAAGAAAACTAGTAATTTCGTTTATAATTATGTCTTTATTATTATAATAAAAACATATTGTTTGCATTATTTAAAAAAAAAAAAAATACAAATATTAGTATAAAATTGGGGTTTCAGATGTACATAGAAAAAAATTAACACATAAATAAAATTTAAAAAAAAATACATACATAAGAAATCAACATAAATTAATAGACTAATTAATAAGCCTATTAAATAGGTTGAATATTATATTATGTGACGGGACATTGGAAAAATGTTCTTCCACGGCAAAAACATCTGACTGGCTTAGCCAGAGTTGCAGTCTAGCGCCGCATCCATCACACGTCTTAAACTGGGATAATTCATGAATTAATCTAATTTGATTGGGTATTTCCCGGGTAGCCGAAACCACACGCACAAAAGTAGCCTCAGGATTGAGGCACGTCGATCTCTCCGTATTACATACGAACATAGACCGACGCGTTACCCTCCCTGAGGGTAAGATTATGCGCATGGTCGCCACCCGGTAATTGTCCCAAACAAAATTGTTTTGCCATCGATTGAGAAAAAACAAAATCTCCTCCATCGAGTAACAAAAAAAATTAGCCCGCACTAGGTCCCCGTGTTGAACCCAACCGAAGCCATTGCATCGTAAAAAATGTACCTGAACGTCCTGTAGCGTATTCGGCGGTAATAAAGGACTGGTTCATCGCATGCTAGTGAGCGACTTGCGTCCAATGGCCAGGTATTTGAGTATAGTGTCCTTAGGGTTGCATAAGTTGTGGAGTCGGGCCCGTGCATGACGTGAAATAATACAGCTTCGAACGACGCATGTTCACTCGCCGACCACCGATCTCGGAACAAGTAGGCGCCCGGCCACGGAAAGTCTTCTAGAGAAACTTCAGCCGAACGTATTCTCCTTTCCATATCACCGCTATAGTCCACGACGTAGTCCATATCTCCATCGGTAATGGGCACTAAAAATAATAAATACAAATTATAAATTTTATTTTGTAGAAGTATAGGAAACGAGCAACCATTACGTTTAGTGATAAAATTAGATCTTTTAGGTAGACGGTGGAAAATATAATTTAAATAAATACCCCTTCAGGCTCATCGGTGTCGTACTCCTCTTCCTCTTCCTCGCTGGTTTCTTCCTCGTCGGTTTCATCAGGCCATCAGACTCAGTTTCACCGCAGCCACAGTCGGCCAAACCGAACGCTTCGACAAACTCTTCGCGGGACGATAACGTTACCTCCAAGTCCTCGTTTTCAACCGCGGTTGAACACTTATCAATAAATACTTTAGGTTGCATTTTACAGAAGCGAAATGTCCGGTCGATGACGTAAAAATAATACTTCAGCCGAGCAGAACATTTGCAACTGATAAATGTACACTAATCGAGAACGGTATTTATGTCCAACTAAAGAACTCTTAAAAGGCTTCACTGGCTGAAAAAAGGAGGTATCGATCAAGGGAAATATATTTAATATCCGCTTATACTAAAAATAATTAAACACACATCAGGTATAATATAATAACATATAGTTTTATTTCAAAAAATAGTGTAATTTATGTATACAATTATGAATAACACGAGTGAAACGAAATAGGTAGTAACAAGTTATAATATTAAGGCATTCGTATAATCGATTACTATAATTAGGTAACTGTGCACAGATTATCGGTGACCGCGCACGTCTTATTTTATAATATTATCCAAACACCATTTTCTTAATGATAAAACTCTGTAAAATGTACATTGTGTTGAAACCGAATTAATATGAAACAGACAACAGGGATATGAATCTTGTGTGGTTGACAACTCGTCTAGGCGTGGACATAAAAAGTCTTCCATGTTAATTATTTCCCGGTCCGAAAGAAACTCGAGTAAAATTGTTCGTTTTTGTAATCTCTTTACATAAATTATTTGAAACGGTAGAGCCTTAAGTATAGTCGGTATGTCACTGCTATCGACGTCACCAACGTCCAGTGGTATTTTATGATAGTGTTTTTCAAGCCAGCGATTGACACCCCAGGACTTTGGATCTTGGGCCATGCACGACGAATATTTAAATATCCAATGACCAAAACTTAGATTTTCATTACATATTACAGATAATTCTTTAATCAGGTATTTAGAATCAGGTCCAAGAACACATTGGAAATCTATTATGGCAGATGTCATATTGTATATATTGTCATATATACTTGTAGACTTGGAATACAATCTGTGGACTTGTAACGATACCCAGCCGTTTTTTGTGACTGAAGTTTATTTTATCAAATCTTTGCTTTTTATCTAAGAATTATGTTAGGCTCCAAAACCCATCCATTTCATTAATACTTTATCCCCCCTCCTCTTTATTATTTTTTGAACAAGATAATCATCCGGAAATTGAGTCTTTTTTAACTCTTCAGTGTAAAAACCCCCCATTATGGGATTATGTTGATAATCTTCTAATAAATACGTTACGGGTCTGGTCGGACAAACCTTAATTATTGTAAAGACTTCATATGAACAGTTAACCCCAAAGCATTTATCGAACACGGCCTTCCGGGCACTGATCCTTACTTTATCGCCTACCTGGAATTTGGGTATGGAGTATTTACAATTCGAGCGATTATGTATAATGACTGCTTGGATCGTGTTCTGCTTGTAATGGGCTCATTCGTACTGTGTTTAGAATTATTGTAATCGTTTACAATAGAGTCTAATATAGGAACCCATTTATGATTGCCCTGAGCTGTGAATTGTCTATATAGTCTCAGTTTAAGTGTTAAATTCAGTCGCTCACAAATCGAAGCTTTGAGATTACTGTACGTCGAATAATGATTAATATTATACTTGGCCATGAGCGCAGCGAACTTGAAGCTGTAAAACTCTCCACCGTTGTCCGAATGAAGATTTTTTATCTTACTTTTGCTCAATATAGGTTCTAAAGCTTTAACGACTTCTCCGGTAGACTTGGTTTTAATCGCGAATAATCTTCTTCACCGGAGTAAGAGGACGGGGAAGTGGGGTAATTATACTCGCGGTTAACGTTAATGGGCTGAACAACGTC
>NW_026096325.1:0-24798 GCF_023614345.1 Adelges cooleyi
TATGCTTTGATTAAATTATGCCTATAATCTACTGTACAAGGCCTCCCAGAAAAAAGTCCCTTTCAAATTAACGCTTTGATGCTTATTTGTAAATACAAATCCTCAATTTAATGTTTTTTTATTTTGCTGGATTACACCGTGCTTGGTTTGGACTGTACTGGCTTGAAAATACTAACTACTAATTTGCATCGAAGCGTTTATTCGAAAGTGATTTTATCACTTTCAGATTTAAAAATTCCTGTAAACCTGTGACCTTGCCGTCCCCTCTATGCTCCATCCCCACTATACCCCGACCCCACTGTACTGTTCTTTTAATTAGTTGAGCAAACCAATGTTCCAGACACGATAAAATGCCTGGGCGACATCTAGAAACAGTCCGGTGCAGTATTGTTTGTTTTATAACTCCGAAACAACAGTGTCGGTCAGTCGGTGTACCTAAAAGATTGTTGAATGTTTTGCTCTAAACCCAATCTGTGTGTTTAGTGTTATATAATTTTATTGAAAAATAGGTTGAATTATTTTTAGAAGCACTTTTTCGAATAGTTTACCTAACGTAGGTAGTAAACTAATAGATCTATGATTTTACCATGTTTTTGAGCTCGCCTGGTTTGGACAATCAGTTAAAAACAAAAACAATAACCTATAAATATCAAACATTTTGTATTGTCCTTTAATAATTTATAACTATCAGTAGTAGTTGATAAATAATAATGACGAGAATTAAAGTTCATAAGGTAAGAAAAACTTACAGTCAAAGTGTTATATCAGTAATTTATTAATTGAATATTATTTTTACAATTCATGTAAATTAATTTGAACAGATAAATTTGGAAATTTATTATTTCCAGTACACATAAATAAAATATTTTTATTTTTATTTACTGAGGTTGATTTATTGTGTTACTCTTTTTGCACTTTATATCCATCCACCATTATTACATAGTGCAATGTGTTGATAATAATGATCAATAGTGCCTATGTTTTGATGCTCAGCCTAAATTTGAAAATTGCATTTAGTAATCGTATTCCCATGGTCTTACAATTTCTACAACTACAATTTGACAACCAACGATCATCCCGGTATTATCCGTGTAGTATAATCGAACTTTATATGTTCCGTAAAAGAACTCTTTCGGGATATGATAATTTACCACTTCTGTTAAATCATATCCACGCACAATGTACTCACCCTGAAAAACAAATATTTGCTATTACAATATCTACTGGTGTATTTTTGGGGGTTGTTCGAAAACAAATTATTACAAATGTTTGCCTAAAAGAAATGTGAACGGATTTGGATTCAGTAAAAAACTTATATAAGACATATATTAATACTATCTTTTTGACTATCGTTGGTATACATAGGTTATTCTATGAAAACAATATAAAATAAGAAAAAAAACTTTATAATTATTTTGTTACATACTTTGTCTAGTGGACACTGTTTAGTTGCACTTGTATTCATACTTTTCATTAAATTAGACCAGGACGGTCCCAAAAATGTTTTTAAAGTTGTGCAAGCGTGTTGAGTACTATAATCGAATGCGTGGTCTACCCATCCTCCGATTTTACTAAGTACTGCCATATTTAAATTGTACTGCAAATTGTGAAATAGGAAAAAATTATTATACTTCATATGAATTTTATTTTATTTTTTTTTTTTAATACGCGTTAAAGCAATAGTAGTAAAATGTGACATTGTATGGATAGTACTTAAAATCAATACCGTACAAATCCTTATAAATATATTAAGACAAAACAATTATTCATTCGCCCAAAAACTATACTAATTGTAAGCTGTATTTCTACCGAATTATCTTATAAACATTTACCTTTAATATCCCATTATGTTTTGGTTTTTAAATTTACAGAATAATAATGTTTATGAATTACCTATTTTTTTTAGTTCTCTCTTTTACTCGTATCTTTAGAACTGGACGAACCTAAGCAGAATACTTATTATTCTCCTTTTGTCTTAATTCTTAAAATCTGAATCTACCTACAAAACTGTTTTCAATATAAAAATATTTGACATCGGAGCCACTAACAAATTTAAATATCGAAAAAAAATACAGATTGTAGAACTCTGCGTCTTCATTAAATAAAACGACAAAATTATCAAATCTGTATACACTCATAATTAAGACCAATGAAATATAATTTTAGGTTTTATAAAATACTAAACCAAAAAGTGTTACTAAACGGAGTCTGAATATTATTTTAAATATTATTCAAGTAACGCTTCTTTTTACATATCTTTCTTTACTTTAAAACAAAACCACTACACAAACATTTTTACCAGATACCATAATTTTCTATCCAATCATCCAAACATTCTGGCTAGGAACCTAGCGTTACCTAAATCGCAACGAAACCCTATAAAAAGATTAAAACAGAAGTCGTGCGGAGACCTGCCATTGTAACCTTATTTTTAAATATATTTATTATACTAAATATTGTAAATATGTAAAAGAAAGAATAGAAAAAAAATTCGTAATTAACCTAAATATCAAATTAAATAACCACATATAACGCAACGCTACATCAGACAGCACTACAACTTCATTGTTAAATGAAAATTTAAAAAAAATTGTATAGCAGTAAAAGTGATACCGAACTGAGTATTGTCCAAACTATTTTCAACGACATACTTACATTTAAGGAATCGTCAAAAGGTATTTTCAATGAAACATTTCCCCTTACTTCCACTCGGGTTTGAGAAGCTTTGTGTTGATGAACATTAAAGCTTATCAAATAGTCGACTTTTTCATCACAAATAAAAGCAGCTTTGAATTTCATTCGGAATGGTCCCTAAAATTTATTATATTGATGTTAAATAATGAAACAATGTTTTCTATATTTAATTACAAGTTTACATCCAATTACACTTACCACTGGCAAATTTGGTCGTAAAACTCTCTGCATAGTTAAGCAATTGAAATTTGGTATTAACAACAATAACCAAAGTATAAAAAAACGAGTAACCATTATTTTTTTTTCTGTAACAAACAACCAGTCTAAAACACAATTAATGTTGGAATACTTACCAGTTACTACTTGTAGTATTAATTTGCACCTGGTTTTTATAGAAAATAAAAACAATTTTCAACGATCATTTACACAGGTTAATTGGTAATAACAAAATTAACTAAAGTATAACAAAACGAGTAACCTTCATTTTTTTTAACCTACGACCACATTTGTACCACAAATCATTGTTGAATAGTACATCATTACTATTTAGTTTGCCCTTAGCGGTTGTAGGAAACAACAACAATTTTTAACATTTTTTTATGCTACTCAGGCAATACTTATTAAAGACTTAAACAGATTGCTGTAACAATAAATTATTATTTAATGCGACTTCGACCCTGGATACATAATCATTTATTTCCTTTTATTTGATTCATGCTGATAAGATGGACAGTTACCTTTTTTGTTACAACATCATCGTTACTACATGTAACAAGGTTAAAATTAAAACAAAAACAATTTTTATTTAAAATTAACATTTGTAACATTATGAATATTTTTTATAATTCTGTGTACTTGAAAATAATTTGATTAATAATCAGTAAATAAAAGTGAAAATCAGTTAGGTTAGGTAAGGCTTAAACAGTTTCAAATAAACACAACAAACAATAAAATATGAAAGTTCTGTACTGGTCTAAATTTTTTTTTTGTTACGTCGAAATTTATCAACTGGAACATATAAGTTAAAAAAAAATGTTGTTTCTATTTATACTATTAATACATTTTCATTTTAATTACTGGGGTTGTATGACTCTGTTGTTACTGGTGTATTTTTGGTAAGTGTTCGAAAACAAATAATTATAAATTTTTGCGAAATTAAACTGTTTAGTTTTGAGACATGTTCTCTTTAAAATATCTATTAAAACCCTTATTTTCTTCAAATTGAACTTAATTATTACTGACGAATAATTAAAAATGTTTGTTTTTATCTGCCTTCGGTATACAGATATTATTCTATAAAATAAATACTTGATATTAATTTTGTTTCACACTTTGTCTATTGGACACGGTTTAGTTGCACTTATATTCCAACCTAAAATATAATTACGACATAACTACAACACAACGAGAAATATTCATTTTTATTATAACAGACAATCAGCTATAAACGCAGAAACAAGGTAGGTTTAGTAAATGCTTACTACTTATAGCGAATTATTTTGCCCTCGAGTTACAGATATTCTATAATATTATTACACAATTGGAATGTTACCGACACTAATACCTATAGTTAAAAACAATACAAATAAAAAAAAAAAATCGAATTTATTTATTTATTAAATGGGACATCCCATAAGGGTATAAATACAGTTACATATGTACAAATTAAAAATTAAAAACATAATATGTTAGCTTAAAAAGCGGATCGAAACAAAAATCCTAATTACTATACAAATTACAACTATTTATGATGCGGCACTAGATAATACAGAGATTTGATTGGAAAAGGGGGGGGGACAAACGTTAGATTATTTCTCGTTTGAAAACAGGAACTTTAAATTTATTTTTTTCTAGGAATTCAGGGCACTCAATGTCGCCTTTCATTAGTTACGTGACAAATTCCACGTCTAAATGAATCAAACGAAAGGAAATAAATTAATATGTATACAGGGTCGAAGTCGCAAATAAAAATAATATTTTGTTGCAGCAATCTAAACAGAATTCCTCAATAAGTATTGCCTGAACGGTATAAAAGAGTGTTAGAAATTGTTTTTGTTTCCTAGAACCGCTAAGGGCAAATTAAATAGTAATGATGTACTTAATTCATAAATTATTTGTGTTACAATTAATGTAGGTGGTGTTCCACGAAAAAAAAATGAAGGTTACTCGTTTTGTTATACTTTAGTTAATTTTGTTACTATCAATTTAATTGTGTAAATGACCGTTGAAAATTGTTTTTATTTTCTATAAAAACCAGGTGCAAATTATAAGTAGCTGCCATTGCAACATTTTTTGATTTCTAAACTGGTCGTCTGTTACAGAAAAAAATGAAGGTTACTCGTTATGTTATATTTTGGTTATTGTTGTTGATACCAAATTTCCATTGCTTTACCATGCAGCGAGTTTTACGACCAAATTTGCCAGTAGTAAGTGTATTCGGATGTAAACTTGTAATTAAATATATAAAACACTGTTTCATTGTTTAACATCAATATAATACATTTTAGGGACCATTCCGAATGAAATTCAAAGCTGCTTTTATTTGTGATGAAAAAGTCGACTATTTGATAAGCTATAATATTCATCAGCATAAAGTTTCTCAGACCCGTGTGGAAATGAGAGGAAATGTTTCAATGAAAATACCCTTTGACGATTCCTTAAACGTAAGTATATCGTTGTAAATAATACTGTTTTCGGTAACCTTTTTTAGTTTTTATTTGTAATATACTGGTATGGTTGATGTAATTCTTTAGAAATATGTACATTAGGTTAGGTTTATTTCACTGGAATAAAATATTACTGCAAACAGCACGATTCTTGATATTCTAATATCGAGTAAAATGAAATACAATTTGGTAGAAACTTATTTTTGCGCTTTAGCTTATTAATTGCATCCTTTTAAAAATATTTACTGCGATTTTAAATATATTTCATTAAAGTAGTATACAATTTTTATTTTATCATTTGTATTAAAATTGTTACTATTTGAAAACAATGAAGTCGCAGTGTTCTCTGCTGCAGCTAAGCGTTGTGTTTTTAGAGTGGCAATTATTTTTTTATTACTTGAGTCTAAACTATATAGGTTGAAAGGCTGTCTTTCCGATACTTCTTTTAATTTATAAGCCAAAGTACGATCTACTCATTTTATTAAAACGTTGAATAAAATTGTTATTATTTGAAAAAAAATAAAGTAGATTTATTTTACACAAGCTGTCCGGACCAAGCGTTGCCCGAGATTTAGTCTGCCAGGGCTGAGTAAATTAATTCCCATTCCCCCATAACCACCCTCATCCCCACCCCACCCCTCATCTTTAATCTCTTGTCTCTTATCAGATAACAGCGTGACAGCGTTCTTGTGACACTTTTTTCGGTTAGGTTAGGTTATGTCCTCCTTTTAAGGGTCCCAGTCCCGGTTCCAGTCTTAGTCCCAGATCCCGTTCCAACAGTTAAAAGTTTGCCCAGAATCGTGGTACATAAATTCGACTGTTCTTTTAATCATCACCCACCATTCGCTCGAGTACCGTGGTTACCATGGTTACAAGCATATAATTTATTTACATTTTGTATTTAAAGTACAAAGTTCGTGTTTGAGGCCATCTTTTGGGGTGGAATTTTCGAAAAGTACCATGCCAGTTAGGTTCACGGGAGTGTGCTCAACAACTTAACTGAAGAAAAAAAAGCCTGAAAATGTGTCCCTTTTTTTGAGTGGGGGGGTTGTAAAAAAAATAAAGGTTTACTACAGATTATTAAGATAATTGAATCTAGTTTTTTGACATTTTTGTGTTTTTGCTTTGGCACAAAAACGGAAAAATTGTCACCAGTTATCATAACGAAAAAATTAGCTGATTTATCTGATCAGATAAGAGAGATAAGGGATGGGAATGGGGGTGGGAATAGGGGTGGGAATGGGGATGAGGCTGAGGTCAAGGATGAGGCTAAGGTCAAGGATGAGGTCGAGGTCGAGGATGAGAATGAGAATAAGGTTGGAATAGGGATGGGGATGGGGAGGGGATGTTAATATTTTTAATTATGTGTTGTTTTCATAACGAACAAACTTAAATAAATAGTTAATGAATTGATTCAAAGTAACTAGCCAAGTGAACGTTTTGCCAATAAATCGATTAACGCCAATTATTAAAAAACTACTGAAAAACTTTTGGCCACAACATAAAATTAATCATCACCTACCATTCGAGTACCGTGGTTACCATTGTCACAAACCAAGTGTTTATTTTGGGTTAGCAACGAAAATATTTCGAATGGCATCAAGCACTGAACTAAATATATGGAACGCGTATTCAGATTGAAAAATGACCGCACCTGGGAGGCAGCGATTTTGTGTACATTTTTATAGGAAGAAAAAATTATACGTCATTTTTCCATGGTGTGTCTTCAAATGTTAGGTTAGGTGATGATAATTTTATCTTTTTTGTGATAACACCGTCATATAATATAGATATATGTATGATAAAACAATAAATATCATGGACAAAACAATAAAAGTACACAAAATGGTAGCCTCCTACCCGGGGACATTTTCATAAGCAGCCGACTATGGGCAATACGCGTTCCCATGGTGGGAAACATTTAAAAATGTATCCCATGGTGGGATATATTTTTGAATAATATGGTTGAATAATAAAATTCAATCAAACATAACCAGTCATTACTTAAAGTTAGTCACTTTTTCACTACTATTGCTTTAACGCATACAAAAAAAAAAAAATAATTTGTTTGTATTACACAAATTACAGTTTAATATTAATATGGCAGTATTAAGTAAAATCGGAGGATGGGTTGACCACGCATTCGATTACAGTGCTCAACACGCTTGCACAACTTTAAAATCATTTATGGCGCAGTCCTGGTCTAATTTTATGATAAGTATGAATATAAGTGCAACTAAACATTGTCCATTGGAAAAAGTATGTGACAAAATTAATATCAAGTTATAATTTATATAATATAGCTTACTTAGAATACTATATGTATACCAAAGGCAGGCGAAAACAAACATTTTTGATTAGTAGTCAGGTGTAATCAATTACAAATTATGCAAAATATAATTAATAAAATACTAGATACGACTTTTTCTGAATCAAAAATAATTTGTTTTCGAACAACCTTCTAAAATACACCAGTAGATATTTTAATAGCAAATTTTGTTTTCCAGGGTGAGTATATTATGCATGGATATGATTTAACAGAAGTGGTAAATTATCATGTCCCGAAAGAGTTCTTTTACGGAACATATAAAGCTCGAATATACTACACGGATAAAACCGGGATGATCGTCGGCTGTTTAACTTATGTTATGGAGTTTGTAAGACCATGGGAATACAATTACTAAATGCAATTTTAACATTTAGGCTTAGCATCAAAACATAGACATTATTGATCATTATTATAAACACATTGCACTCTGTAATAATGGTGGATAGATATAAAGTGCAAAAAGGGTAACACAATAAATCAACCTCAGTAAATAAAAATAAAAATATTTTATTTATGTGTACTGGAAATAATAAATTTCCAAATTGATCTGTTCAAATCAATTTACATGAATTGTAAAAAATAATATTCAATTAATAAATTACTAATATAACATTTTTGACTGTTAATTTTGCTTACCTTATGAACTTCAATTCATCTTTCTAAGGGGATTATTATTTATAATAGTTACAAATTGTTAAAGAACAATACAAAATGTTTTTTCAACTGTTTGCAATTATTTAATACTATTGAGTAATTTTTTAACTCAAATAATGTTTTAGAAAAAATAATATTTCTAAGAGCTCACATTGTCGTATCGGGATTTAGAAATTATAATCCCATGTTGAAGGTACTTAAACCAATGATTTAGCACAAAACAAATTAAATGTTAGAATATTAGTGTGTTGTTCTTGAAATACCTGAGTATTGTTTTGAGGTAGCTGAATTAATTAAAATCATTACATTTTTGTATAAGAGGATGAACCCAGAACCATTGAACGCCTACTTTTAAATGCGTTCATTTATAACTTTTTTAGTTATATATCACATAATATAAACAATACAGTAATGTAAATAATTCATAAAACCGAGAATAGCCAATGAAACAATGCGTTATATACAGGGTTACTCATTAGGGATAATCTAATTGTGTAAAAAAAAATAACTATAATATTTTATTACTAAGTCATTTGATTATTTTTGTTCTTAATTATCTTTTTTTAAGGCTATTCTTGCAAACATTTTTCTTACCTTATGAACTCTCATTTACGTCCTCTTCCTAAGGGAAGTATTATTTATCAGTAAATTTTGATAGTTACAAATAATTTTAGGCCAACACAGAACTTTCATATTTCATTGTTTTCAGTGTTTATTTGAAACTGTTTGGACCTTACCTAACCTAACTGGACCTAACTTGTATTTACTGATTAGTAATCATATTATATGCATGTGCCCAGAGCTAGAATGAATATATCCATAATGTTATAAATATTAGTTTTAGTTTAAAAAATGTTTATTTTTTATTTTAACCTTGCTACATATAGTAACGATAATGATTTAACAAATGTAACAATAGACGAAACTTCTTTTGGGAAAGTTCCTAAGAAAAAAACCCGCCAAAGAGCAATCGATGGCAAACAAAGAACCAGAGAAAACGAATAGTTAGTGTTCTGGGGTAAAAGCTTCTTTTATTGTTTTGTCCATGATATTTATTGTTTTATCATACATATATATATGTATGATTTCTTCAATTATTCAATATTAGTTATTCTGCATTGTGCTAATTTTAATTTTTTAGTTTGTCAACTTGTAGCTCTGATTTTGTATAAAACATTTCATTATTATAAATAAAAGTGATAAAATTGAATAAAACCATTTTCAAATAAAAGCTTTGATGGGTTTTTGTAAATACAGCGACTCGATGTAATACTTTCTTACTTTGCTGGCTTCACTGTGCTTAGTTTGGACTGTACTGGCTTGAAAATACTAACTCCTGATTTTAATCGAAGCGTTTATTCAAAAGTGATTTAATCACTTTCAGATTTAAAAATACCTGTAAACCAGTAACCTCCCCGTCCCCACTGTACTGTTTTTGTTTAATATGTAGAGCAAACCAATGTGCCAGACACGATAAATAGCCTGGGCGACATCTAGAAACAGTCTGGTGCAGTATTGCTTGTTTTCTAAATTTGAGGCAATAGTGTCGGTCAGCCAGTGTACCTAATAGATTGTTAAGTGTTTTGCTCTAAAACCAAATTGGGTGTTCTGTATTATATTATTTTCTTCAATAATAGGCTAAATTCTTCTTAGAAAAAGTTTTTAGAATAGTTTACCTAACGTAGGTAGTAAAATAATAGATCTATGAGTTTACCATGTTTTTAAGCTCGCCTGGTTTGGGCAATCAGTTAAAAACAAAAACAATAACCTATAAATATCAAACATTTTGTATTGTCCTTTAATAATTTATAACTATCAGTAGTAGTTGATAAATAATAATGACGAGAATTAAAGTTCATAAGGTAAGCAAAACTTACAGTCAAAGTGTTATATCAGTAATTTATTAATTGAACAGTATTTTTACAATTCATGTAAATTAATTTGAACAGATAAATTTGGAAATTTATTATTTCCAGTACACATACATAAAATATTTTTATTTTTATTTACTGAGGTTGATTTATTGTGTTACTCTTTTTGCACTTTATATCTATCCACTATTATTAAAGAGTGCAATGTGTTGATAATAATGATTAATAGTGCCTATGTTTTGATGCTCAGCCTAAATTTTAAAATTGCATTCAGTAGTTTTATTCCCATGGTCTTACAATTTCTACAACTACAATTTGACAACCGACGATCATCCCGGTATTATCCGTGTAGTATAATCGAGCTTTATATGTTCCGTAAAAGAACTCTTTCGGGACATGATAATTTACCACTTCCGTTAAATCATATCCACGCATAATGTACTCACCCTGCAAAACAAAATTTGCTATTAAAATATCTACTGGTGTATTTTAGAGGGTTGTTCGAAAACAAATTATTACAAATGTTTGCCTAAAAGAAATGTGAGCGGATTTGGATTCAGTAAAAAACTTATATAAGACATATATTAATTCTATTTTTTTGACTATCGTTGGTATACATAGGTTATTCTATGAAAACAATATAAAATAAGAAAAAAAACTTAATAATTATTTTGTTACATACTTTGTCTAGTGGACACTGTTTAGTTGCACTTATATTCATACTTCTCATATAAGTAGACCAGGACGGTCCCAAAAATGTTTTTAAAGTTGTGCAAGCGTGTTGAGTACTATAATCGAATGCGTGGTCAACCCATCCTCCGATTTTTCCAAATACTGCCATATTAATATTAAACTGTAATTTAAAATAAAATAAGTCATAAACTCTTACACACGGGAATAGTAGACACTTTTGATTAAATTTGCTTTTTTAGGGTTGGAATTTTTGATTAGATGTTTAAGTCTAAGAATTAAACTAAAGGTAGCCTCATAGTGGCGCAGTAACTTATAAATTTCTTTAAACATTTTTGGTTAATATTTTTTTTTATCAACGGTAACCCCCAAAAAATAGGTCAAGTTATATACTTAGTACCAATGTTTTTAATATAATAGATATTTGACATATTTTTCTTAACCGACAAATAAGTGATACATTTATAGGTTTCTATTACGTTTCAGTTAACATTCATCTGGTGTCTTAAAACTATTTGTATTGTGTTGTTGATTTGCCTATCAATAACAACGCAACTATTTATTTGGATAAATAGCCTTTCCCCCTATATCGTTTACACCCAAGTAATAAAAGTATAATTGCCACCCTAAGAACATAACGCTTCGGCTTCATTGATTCCAAATAGTAACAATTTTAATGAAAAAGTATTTTAATTAAATATAGTACTAATCCCTATAAATATTTTTAAAGTATGCATTTAATAAGCTAAAGCGCAAAAATGCAGTTCTACCGAATTATATGTCATCTTACTCAATTTGAATTTCAATAATAGTGCTGTGTGCAGTAATATTTTATTCTAGTAAAATACACCTAACCTAATGTATTTTATATCTAGAGATTAACATCGACCATACCACAAATAAAGACCAAAACATCATATCAAATAGAGTATTAAGTAAACCATTTTCAACGATCTACTTACGTTTAAGGAGTCGTCAAAGGGTATTTTCATTGAAACATTTCCTCTCATTTCCACTCGGGTTTGAGAAGATTTGTGTTGATGAACATTAAAGCTTATTAAATAGTCGACTTTTTTATCGCAAATAAAAACAGCTTTCAGTTTTATTCGGAAGGGACCCTAAAATTTTGTATATTGATGTATAATAATGAAATAATGTTTTATATATTTAATTACAAGTTAACATACGAATACACTTACTACTGGCAAATTTGGTCGTAAGACTCTCTGCATTGTCAGGCTATAGTAATTTGGTAATAACAACAATAACCAAAGTATAACAAAACAAGGAATATTCATTTTTACTGTAACAGAAAACAACCAGCTTAAAAATAAAACAATGTACGTATAGTAAATACTTACTACTTATATAGAGTTATTTTGCCCTCAAGTTCCAGGAAATATATACAACTCTAACATATTTTTACGCAATTGGAATGTTACAAAAACAGTTTTCTAGTTAAAAACAATAGAAATTTTTAGAAAAATTGAATTACATGGTTTTTACAGCAAAATTGTTGCATTGTAATTTGTATTCTTTATAGAATAGCATTTCGACCATGGATATAATAACATATATCCTATAATTTAGTTGAAGTTAATGGTAAGTTAATGATATGAACAGTTGGATTATTTTGTTATAACATAATTGTTATGATATAGAGGGAAAAATTGTTTAAAATAGTGAATCCAAAATTACTAATTATAACATTATGAATACGTATGGGTGTAGTTTTGTTTTGACACATACGACCAACTTGTAACACAAAAAATGCATAATAGTACATTTTGACTATTTAAAATTATTTTTCTCCAGCAATTGTAGAATTTAAATACACTGTTGAACATTTTTTTACACTATTCAGGCGATATATATTAAACAATACATATTTAATACATATTGTTGTAACACTAAATTGTTATCTATGTAATGCGATTTGTACTCTTGATATAGGTATAATAATATATTTCCTTTTAATTGATTAAAATTGATAAGATAGATGGTGAAAATTTAAACAATGTTATCGTTAATATTTTAAAAAGGTTAAAATGCAAATAAAATAGATAAATTAAAAAAATATTTATTTCCAATATACATAAATAATATAATATTGTTTTTATTTACTGGTGTTTTATGCAATGTGTTTATATCAATAATCAATAGTGCATATGTTTACTATACATTCTGTCTGAGATGTAGTATATTGTATTCTACTACAAGTTATCATTTAAATACACTTACTACTGGTAAATTTGGTCGTAAAACTCTCTGCATGGTTAGGCAATGGAAATTTGGTATTAACAAAAATAACCAAAGTATTACAAAACGAGTAACCTTCATATTTTTTTCTGTAACAGACGACCAGCCTAAAACACAAATAATTTTAGTAAGTACTTACTACCTGCAGTATTATTTTTTCACCTAAAGTTTTATTGAAATGAAAAAAATTTTCTACGGTTATTCGCACAATTTAAATGATACTATAAATCATTAATTTCATAATATAAAGGTATGAATTGTGTTAAAAAAAAAAATTCAGATTAAATTTTTCTGCAACAGGTTGTTGTAACATTATTTCACTAGTTTTAATAGATTTAAAGCGTAAATTTCTTTTTTTCTTATTTCAAACAATTCAGCTACCGGTTTGGCACTGATTTACTTAGAAAATATAAACATTTAAAAAATTTTTTTTTCTCATACTTGTTAGTACATTTCTTATTCATGCATAATTAAAGTGAAGGGCACATGGGAAAAACGGTAGTTGCCACATTATTTTTTTTTAGAGTATAGCAAAAACAAAATTCGTGAATTCCTCTCCTTCTTACATAAAAACAAATAAAATCTCAATATTTGAAACGACAATATAGGGTTATTGTTTAACTTTGACCCAATCAACAACATAGAAAAATATTTTTATTTAATAGCTGTAAAAGAAAGTCTTCAAAACTGGTTATCGATCAGTATAAAATTACCAGAAAATTACCTATATTTTTAAAATTGTTATTTAAATAATATAAAAGTTACCAATTAAGTTTCAATAGTTGACACCGCTATGAGAAATACTGAACAAATTTAAAACTTTGGGAACAAACCACAGATGTATCAAAATATGTTTAGGTCAAAAAAATATAATTTTATGTTTTATATAATCATAAAGTTTTGTATAATCTTTGTATATAAGCCAAAAAGTGTTTCTGAAGAAAACCAGAATATTACTTACACTATTACTACATAAGTTTTAAGTTTAAAGTTCACAAGTTTATTTTCTTAATGAAGCATTTTCCCTTAATTCCCACTAACGTTCGAATACACTTACCGATGGTAAATTGAGTCAAAGAACTCTATGCTTGGTTAGGCTATGAAGATTTGGCGATAGCAAAATTAATCAAAGTAGAACGAAACGAGGAATATTCATTTTTATTATAACAGACAACCAGCTTAAAACAGAAACAATGTAGGTATAGTCAGTACTTACTTCTTATATAGAATTATTTTGCCCTCAAGTTACAGGAAATATATACAATTCTAACATATTTTTACACAATTAAAATGTTACAAAAATAATAACACTATACCAATGTTTAAAAACAATAGAGAAAAAAAAATTGAAATATATTTCTTTTTACAGCAAAATTGTTGACCATTGTTTTTATTCTTTATACAATAGAATTTCGACCCTGGATATAATAACTTATATCATATAATTTGATCGAAGTTATTAATATAATATACGTGTTGAATTGTTTTGTTACAACGTCATTATTATTTTATTCAAGAAGGTAAAAATATCATACAAAATTGTGAATCCTTAATAATTGTCTTTATACAAAAAAAAAAACAAGTACAGTTCATAATTCAAACCAAACACTATATTAATCAGTACATTCCCAACAAGGTTTGTTTGAATCTATGGAGTATAAATAAAATTCGGCCGTAAGCAGTTCAGTTCAAACTAAGTAACAATTTAAGCCAGTGCAGTCCAAAGTAGTATAGCATAGACCGATTAATAATAGTCAAATATCTCCAACAAAACACGAAATTATATCAATTATAAAATGTCCATTACACTGTGAAGAACCAACGTGTACGCTATGATATGATAATTTCTATAAAAATATACAATCTTTTAAATATTTGAACAAAATACTATTTATTCAATCAAGGGTTGGCCCAGCTTAAACTTAAATATATATTATATAACCGCCATAGTATTCCTCATATTATATTACATAATTGTCAATATTCTTTATCAATACCACTTTACTTATTATTTAAGTTATCCCTAAACTCTGGTTTATTTCCTAAGATGTGGAAATCTAGTTTATTCAACACATTTTTAAATCAGGTACCCGATTCAATTTCAAAAACTATAGACCAAATTGTATTTTATCTGTCATTCCTAATTTTTTAAAAAAAAATTAGCGCCAAAAAGTAACAAAGGTGTTCTTGTCTATCGTTATGAATTTTATATATTTTGCTACTGTTGTAAAAACCACACCAATATTCATTTCAAATATTCACCAAGTCATAGCAAACTAACAGATTGATGAAAATTAAAAATTCAAACGCTGACATTTAAAAAAAAATTGCTTTTACATATTTCTTTGGTCCCGGGTAGAAAGGGCTTGAGTCAATTTTTCACAAAAAATCTTGATTTTTGCTGATTTTTTTGGTTCAATTGGCATAAGTCAGTGACGAATATTATTCATATTATTGAAATATATTCAAGGTGTAATACTATGACGTGTAGGAATTTTTAAACTTCCAAACGGCTGTCTTGAAAAGTTGATTAAATTGACTTAAGCCTTTTCTACCCGGGACTAAAGATTTATGGAACAGCTAAAAACATATGTACACATTTGCAAAAAAGGAAGTCCATGCTTATTTTACGTATAAGGGGCAGAGGTAATTATTTGCAAATTATTAAAAAATATAGTAACATCTACAAATTTAGGTAATAAATAATTTTTTAAATGTTTATATTTTCGAGAAAATTAGTGTCTTTTAACGGCTCTCGTCCATTTCAGGACTAAAATGTAATAGCACTTTTAATTGACCAATTGAATTTGACATTGTTCTAAGTGGGTATGGACTGACAGGGAACTATTTTTAATCAGAATCAATTCATCTGTGGTAAAGTCAAGGCTGTGTGTCAAATTGTTGTTGTGTAAAATTGAAATGGTAGAGATAAAATAGCGATATTTTGCTGAGCAATTTTATACTCCAGGTCAAGTATATTTTCCATTAAACTATTATAGTATTGTATACAAAATTAGATCCGAGCTACAGTATTATAGATTTTTCAATGTATGTTATTTTTTAATCGAAAAGCAAATTGGTATAGGATTTTTATTTTTTTACAATTCGAATTAAAATATGTCGTTCTGCACAATAGTTTCGTATAATTCTACTCTGATTATATTCAAGTAGCTGAACCAACAATTTATGTTGAATGACTTTTTCAAAACTATTCAAATCTAAACAATATAACACAGTTAAAGGCACAGAATTAGTAAACTGTACAGAGTGATTAATTGGGATAATGCGCTGATTTCTACTTAAAATGATTTGATTTTTACCACACTGTGATTGTAAAACAATATGCATCATTTGCTTTAATCTTAACCTATATAATGCATTTATGCACTACGAATATTTCGGTTAAACCGTGTTAAACAATTAAAATCTATACTTCTTCTTAATTATAGGTATCACTAAAAGCCCATTCCTTAATTCAGTATTTAACAGGTATAAACGGATGTTTTTTTTTAAATAAAAAAAAAAAACGTTTGTATAATAGGTTTAAAAAATAATTAAAACGTTAAAAAAGTGTGTACAAGATCAACTTTTATATTCAAAATCATATTAAAAACAAATAAATTGTTAAAAAATATGGTTTCATCAAGAACGTAGAATGTGATTTTATTTTATACACATTAAAACTTAAGTAATAGTTGTTTCCTATGTATGTTTAATATTTTTTTTAAATAAAAATAAAGTATGTAAAATTGAATGTCGACGACATAGATTTTTAGAACGCTGTTCTTAATATATTTGTAATTTAAATACAGTTCAAAAACAAAATTATCAAAAGATCTTCCACCCCTTTTAAAAAAGGTTAAAATTGAAAAAACCGGGACTGAACGCATTTCAATTTTTATTACTCTTTCTTTCTTTCTCTCTCTCTTTCTTTCTTTCTTTCTTTCTCTCTCTCTGTCTTTCTTTCTTTCTTTCTTTCTTAGTATAACAAAACAAATAACTTTCATTTTTTCCTGTAACAGACGACCAGCTTAAGCAGCAAAATATTTGGAATAGTAAATACTAAGTACTGGTCATATTAATTTACACCCGGATTTATAGAAAACAAAAACAATTTTCAACGGTTATTTACACAGTTAAATTGGAATTAAAAAAATTATCTAAAGTATAACAAAACGAGTAACCTTCATTTTTTTTACCTACGACCATATTTGTACCTCAAATAATTTATGAATAGTACTAAGTACATCATTACTATTTAATTTTCCCTTAGCGGTTGTAGGAAACAAAAATTTTTAAAATTTGTTTATACCATTCAGACAATACTTATTAAGGACTTCTGTTTAGATTGCTGCAACAATATATTATTATTTATTGCGACTTCGACCCTGGATACATAATAATTTATTTCCTTTTATTTGATTCATGTTGGTAAGATGGACAATTACTTTTTTGTTACAACATCGTCGTTACTATGTGTAACAAGGTTAAAATAAAACATTTTTTAAACTAAAATTAATATTTATTATAGAATTATATACCGAGGGTCAAAATCGTATCATGATAATAATAATAATATAGTGTTACAACAATCTGTGGTAAAATAAATATGCTTCTGAATTTTTCCAAATTTAATTTGCTTATAAGTATATTAGTATATTAGGGTTTTTTGGCATCGTTGGAAATGTGTAAAAAAATGTTATAAATTGAATTTGATTTAAATTGAACCTCTAATGGTCTCTTTGTTTTAAACTAGAAGTTTTAAGTATAATTTAACCTGTATCATCTGCGTAAGAAAATAATTTGCTTTGCAGGGTTTACTTTCCTAGTGTAGTTAAAAATATTATAAACAGAATAGTGGATAGTACTGTGAAATACATTGTTATACGTTAATTATATAAACGTATGTGTTTTTTATAATAATAGCTCAAGTGCAAAATAATACTATATTATATTTAGTATTCCACGGGCTTTAAAACTAAGCGTTCAATATCGTCTTCACACTTCAATATCGTGTTCAGGAGAGTATTTTTAAGGTTTGATTACATTTATTTAGTTCTTTCATCTGTGTTTTCACCTGTTCGTTTTTTATTAAATTTCATGTCATTAAATCCAGAATGTCATAATGTATACTGTTAGTTTTTTGTCAATAAAACTTTAATTAAAATTATGAAAAAAAAAAGACATAAAAGTTCTTAGGACATAACTTTCTGTTAGCGGCATATTGTATACTTGGTTCTTTATTTCATTGATAATGTAAAGGGGTTATCTAGATATTAGGGTTGTTCAAACAAAATTTAACTAGCTATGAAAAAAAAAACCAGTTAGATCAGTAAAAACTAGCACAGTTAAGCCAAAACCGGATAGATCAACACAATTTAAATCTAGTATAGAATTATCAGTTACAGATATTAGTACAGAAAAAGTTAGCAAAGATTTCATCACAATCAAACGCTACCACAAGAATCTGGAAATAGTACGATTCCAACACTGTATAATAAAGCACAGAAAGCAATTACCAAAGTGGAATATCCGCGACAATAATGCGAATTTTTTTTATTATTTTATCACATTTTAAACAGTCTAACAAAATAGTTATTTCGCATGTTGTCATGTTATAATAATTTTTTTTTTTAAAAATAAATTGTAAGATAAAAATTGAATTATAAATAGTGTGAGAATACATAAAATGTTTGTACATTAAATGACCTAAAACAGTTGTTGTAACGCTATATTATTATGGATGTAGTGCAATGTTGACCTTGTACAATAATTTATATCTAACGAGGTTTGGAAGGGGCTCTGATAAGAAAAACAAAATTTACAATCTGTATGTTATGACAGTAGTTTATTAATTGTATATTATTTTTACAATTATTTACGTAAATCACCTTATACAGATAAATTCAATGATTTTATTTACTGTATTAGATTGTTTTAATGCGTTGCCCCTCTTACACTTTATTTTCATCCACCATTATTTCAGAGTACAATGTGTTGTTTTGAACACAGTTAATAGTGCATATGTTAAAAGTGGCTAAGAGTAAATCTTAGAACTGCATTTAATCATCGTATTCCCATGGTCTTACAACTTCTAATACTATAATTAGACAGCCGACGACCATCCCGGTTTTATCCGTGTAGTATAATCGAGTTTTATAAGTTCCGTATATGAACTCTTTAGGGATACGATAGTACATCACTTCTGATAAATCATATCGGATATTGTACTCACCCTGTAAAATGAATATTTTCAATTAAAATAACTAGTGGTGGTTGATGATTAACTATATTACACTATATTACAAAACCAATATTTCATACTTTGCTTAGTGGACACTGTTCACAATCATATTTTTTACACAATTAGACTATCCCTTATGAGTAACCCTGTATATGCCGCATTGTTTCGTTTGCTATTTTCGGTTTTATGAATTATTTACATTACTGTTGTTTATATTATGTGATATGTAACTAAAATAGTTATAAATGTACGCATTTAAAAGTAGACGTTCAATGGTTCTGGGTTCATCTTCTTACACAAAAATGTATTGATTTCAATTAATTCAGCTACCTCAAAACAATACTCAGGTACTACAAGAACAACACACTAATGATTGTGTTGCCCCTTTAACACTATAATATAATGCTGAGCCTGAATCTTTAAATTTCATTTACTAGTCGTATTCCCATGGTCTTCATGGTGTTCATAAATAAATAAATACAAATGTTTTGGATTCAGAAAAAGTCGCATCTAATATTTTATTAATTATTTTTTTGCATAATTTGTAATTGATTACACCTGACCATTATTCAAAAATGTTTGCTTTTGTCTGCCTTTGATATACATATATTATTCAAAGTATACTATATTATATAAAATTATAACTTGATATTAATTTTTTTACATACCTTTTCCAATGGACACTGCTTAGTTGCACTTATATTCCAGCCTCTCATAAAATTAGACCAGGCCGGCCCCATAAATGTTTTTAAAGTTGTGCAAGCGTGTTGAGCACTGTAATCGAATGCGTGGTCTATCCATCCTCCGATTTTACTAAGTACTGCCATATTAAAATTGAACTGTAATTTGTAATTTTAAATAAATAAATAAAATAAGTCATAAACTCTTACACATGGGAATAGTAGACACTTTTGATTAAATTTGCTTTTTTAGGGTTGGAATTTATGATTAGATTTTTAAGTCTAAGAATTAAACTGAAGGTAGCCACATAATGGCGCAGTAATTTATAAATTTCTTAAAACATTTTTAGTAAATTTTTTTTTTTTTATCAACGGTAACCCCCAAAAAAAGGTCAAGTTATATACTTAGTACCAATGTTTTTAAAATTATAGATATTTGACATTTTTTTTTTTTTTTTAAAAACATTTTGTTTAAATTTGTCATAATTTACAATTGTGATCGCTCCACAGTAATATATGGGTGTAGAGTGCATATATCATAATAAAAGCTAAAGATCATTGGCTTATAAATTTAAATAAGTTTTTCTTATATTTTGCTAAAAAATAATTCATCTGCTAACTAATTTTCATAAACCTTTCCTTCAAGAAGAAAAGTAACTTTTCCTTTATCTCACTATTTTAGGTCTAGTATTAGGATTGTATGTCTAAAAATAAAACTGAAGGTAGTCTTTTAGTTGGGCCTTGACTTATTCAACTACCTTAATATATGTAGTAAAATATTTATTTTATCAACATTAACCGAAAAATAAGTGATTAAAAATATTTGTATTGTGTTGTTGGCTTGCCTATCAATAACAACGCAACTATTTATTAGGAAAAATAGCCTTTTCCCCTGTATCGTTTAGACCCAAGTAATAAAAGTATAATTGTCACCCTTAAAACAAAACGATTAGCTACAGCAGGGAACACTTCAAATTCATTGTTTTCATATAGTAACAATTTTAATCAAAAGAATAAAAAAAATTATTCAGTATTTTAATTAAATATAGTACTAATCTCTATAAATATTTTTAAAAGAATGCATTTAATAAGCTAAAGCCCAAAAATGCAGTTCTACCGAATTATATTTCATCTTACTCAATTAGAATTTCAATAATCGTGCTGTGTGCATTAATATTTTATTCTAGTAAAATAAACCTAACCTAATATATATTTTATCTAGAGACTCACATCGACCATACCACAGATAAAGACCAAAACATCATATCAAATGGAGTATTAAGTAAACCATTTTCAACGATTTACTTACGTTTAAGGAATCGTCAAGTGGTATTTTCAATGAAGCATTTCCCCTTACTTCCACTCGGGTTTGAGAAGATTTGTGTTGATGAACATTAAAGCTTATTAAATAGTCGACTTTTTCATCGCAAACAAAAATAGCTTTGTGTTTTACTCGGTATGGTCCCTATAATTTTGTATATTGATGTGTAATAATGAAATAATGTTTTATTTATTTTATTACAAGTTTACATCCAAATACACTTACTACTGGCAAATTTGGACGTAAAACTCTCTGCATTGTCAGGCTATAGTAATTTGGTAATAACAACAATAACCAAAGTATAACGAAACGAGGAATATTCATTTTAACTGTAACAGAAAACAACCAGCTTAAAAATGAAACTATGTACGTATAGTAAATACTTACTACTTATATAGAGTGATTTTTCCCTAAAGTTCCAGGAAATATATACAACTCTAACATATTTTTACACAATTGGAATGTTACAAAAACAGTTTTCTAGTTAAAAACAATAGAAATTTTTAGAAAAATTGAATTACACGGTTTTTACAGCAAAATTGTTGCATTGTAATTTTTATTTTTTATATAATAGCATTTCGACCATGGATGTAATAACATATATCCTATAATTTAGTTGAAGTTAATGGTAAGTTAATGATATGAACAGTTGGATTATTTTGTTATAACATCATTGTTATGATATAGAGGGTAAAATTGTTTAAAATAGTGAATCCGAAATTACTAATTATAACATTATGAATACGTATGGGTGAAGTTTTGTTTTGACACATACGACCAACTTGTAACACAAAAAATGCATAATAGTACATTTTGACTATTTAAAATTATTTTTCTCCAGAAATTGTAGAATTTAAATACACTGTTGAACATTTGTTTACACTATTCAGGCGATACATATTAAACACTCAATACATATTGTTGTAACACTAAATTATTATCTATGTAATGCGATTTGTACTCTTGATGTAGGTATAATAATATATTTCCTTTTAATTGATTAAAATTGATAAGATAGATGGTGAAACTTTAAACAATGTTATCGTTAATATATTATTTTAAAAAGGTTAAAATGCAAATAAAATAGATAAATTAAAAAAATATTTATTTCCAATGTACATAACTATTATAATATTGTTTTTATTTACTGGTGTTTTATGCAATGTGTTTATATCAATAATCAATAGTGCATACGTGTACTATACATTCTGTCTGAGATGTAGTATATTGTATTCTATTACAAGTTATCATTTAAATACACTTACTACTGGTAAATTTGGTCGTAAAACTCTCTGCATGGTTAGGCAATGGAAATTTGGTATTAACAAAAATAACCAAAGTATTACAAAACGAGTAACCTTCATATTTTTTTCTGTAACAGACGACCAGCCTAAAACACAAATAATTTTAGTAAGTACTTACTACCTGCAGTATTATTTTTTCACTTAAAGTTTTATTGAAATGAAAAAAATTTTCTACGGTTATTCGCACAATTTAAATGATACTATAAATCATTAATTTCCTATAAAGGTATGAATTGTGTTAAAAAAAAAAAAAAAAACATTTCAGATTACATTTTTCTGCTACAGGTTGTTGTAACATTATTTCACTAATTTTAAGACATTTTAAGCGTAAATTTCTTTTTTTTTCTTATTTCAAACAAGTCAGCTACCGGTTTTGCCTGTGAAATATATTTAAAAAACACACTGATTTCCTTAGAAAATTCCTTGAATAACATGCAGTAGGGGAGCACCCAATGGAGCAACCTACTTTGAATTTTGAGTTAGTTTATCTAATAATTTGTTTTTTGTTAAAACATATGTTTAAGCCAAAAAAATATAATTTTACGTTTTATATAATCATAAAGTTTTATATAATCTTTGTATATAAACCAAAAAGTGTTCCTGAAGAGAACCAGAATATTACTTAAACTATTACTACAGAAGTTTTAAGTTTAAAGTTCACAAGTTTATTTTCTTAATGAAGCATTTTCCCCTAATTCCAACTATTGTTCGAATTCACTTACCGATGGTAAATTGAGTCAAAGAACTCTATGCTTGGTTAGGCTATGGAGATTTGGCGATAGCAAAATTAATCAAAGTAGAACGAAACGAGGCATATTCATTTTTATTATAACAGACAACCAGCTTAAAACAGAAACAATGTAGGTATAGTAAGTACTTACTACTCATATAGAATTATTTTGCCCTCAAGTTACAGGAAATATATACGATTCTAACATATTTTTACACAATTAAAATGTTACATTAAAAAATAATAACACTATACCAATGTTTAAAAACAATAAAAAAAAAAAATTGAAATACATTTTTTTTACAGCAAAATTGTTGACCATTGTTTTTATTCTTTATACAATAGAATTTCGACCCTGGATATTATAACTTATATCATAAAAATTGATCGAAGTTATTAATATAATATACGTGTTGAGTTGTTTTGTTACAACATCATTATTATTTTATTCAAGAAGGTAAAAATATCATACAAAATTGTGAATCCTTAATAATTGTCTTTATACAAAAAAAAAAAAAACAAGTACAGTTCAAAGTTCAAACCAAGCACAATATTAACCAGTACATTCCCAACAAATTTTGTTTGAATCTATGGAGTATAAATAAAGTTCGGCCGTAAGCAGTTCAGTTCAAACTAAGTAACAATTTAAGCCAGTGCAGTCCAAACTAGTATAGCATAGACCGATTAATAATAGTCGAATATCTCCAACAAAACACGAAATTATATCAATTATAAAATGTCCATTACACTGTAAAGAACCAACGTGTACGCTATGATATGATAATTTCTATAAAAATATACAATCTTTTAAACATTTGAACCCGATTCAATGTCAAAAACTATAGACCGAATTGTATTTTATCTGTCATTCCTAATTTTTTGAAAAATAATTAGCTCCAAAAAGTAACAAATGTGTTCTTGTCTATCGTTATGAATTTTATATATTTCGCTACTGTTGTAAAAACCACACCAATATTCATTTCAAATATTCACCAAGTCATAGCAAACTAACAGATTGATGAAAATAAAAAATTCAAACGCTGACATTTAAAAAAAATTTGTATTTACATATTTCTTTGGTCCCGGGTAGAAAGGGCTTAAGTCAATTTTTCACAAAAAAGCTTGATTTTTGCTGATTTTTTTGGTTCAATTGGCATTAGTCAGTGACGAATATTATTCATATTATTGAAATATATTCAAGGTGTAATACTATAACGTGTAGGAATTTTCAAACTTTCAAACGGCTGTCTTGAAAAGTTGATTAAATTGACTTAAGCCTTTTCTACCCGGGACTAAAGGTTTATTGAACAGCTAAAAACATATGTACACATTTGCAAAAAAGGAAGTCCATACTTC
>NW_026096326.1:0-22582 GCF_023614345.1 Adelges cooleyi
TTATAAAATCCAAACTGTAGAATTATACAGTGGACTAGTAACCAAAGCAATCGATCGAAAATAATATCTCCTAACATTTGTATTACAAAACATCAAAATAGGTCAAATTGTAGGGTACTGAATTAAATTAAAAATAATTGTTTTAACCATTCTCCTACTTCGGAGGGATGTTTTTTTATCACCGCCTTCATTTTATAAGGCTTCTCAATTAAAACACATAGTACAGGATTTCTACCTAAACATTTTATCATGTAACAATTAAAAATGTCATTTAAAAAAAATAATTAAACCTGTACTGCAAATGTGTGTAGCAGTTTGTTTGATTCTTTTTGGAAAATAAGTGTCAATAATTAATTTGCATATTGTTACAAAACAACGATGTTTTATAATTTTTTCTGTTAAGCTTTTGGTTCTTTATTAAATTTAAACTGTAAAATTAAATGATAATTTCACATGTGTGTATAGCTATTAAATAATGTGCAACTAAATCATATTAATAAAAGTTGTTAAAAATATAACATGTTGTTATTTACTGTTTGAACTGATTGTCATTTATAGCTACCAATTTTAATAAATTTTATAATTTTTTTGAAAACTTATAATAATTCGCCACGAAGCGTTAAACTTAAATTTTGAATTCTGTATGACTTTCCCAAGGGTTATCCAAATGGGAATCATATCGGATCGATTAAGACTTATGTTTATTTTATCGAATTGTATAGGTTGTTCTTGAAGAATTTTTCGACTTTCTGAAGAAACCTAAAAAATATATGGTATGTTCCTGATTATGCTAATAAAATAATAATGCAATGCTAATCTGTAGATGTTAAAATGTATTAAATACATTGGTTTTCCTCGGATGAAAAAAAATATATGAATGAAGGCGATATTTTCTCATTTTAATATAATTCATTAATATTTTACTTGGTATTTCGACAAAGCCTAACAGGTTGTCTGTAATAAAAATAACAAAAAAAAAATTGTTAAAACGGTAAAATGTATTTATAAACTGTAAAGTATATTTTATGGAAAAAACATTAGGTACCGACTTGTAATGAGTAATTTCTGCCCGTAGCCTCCTATAAAAAGGTTAACTATTTACAAAATTTGCAAACGCATAAAAGATTCATTATTATCTTAAAAGTATAAAAAAATAAATTATACATATATATATAATATATATATATATATATATATGTAAAATATATTATATGTACAGTTGCCAATTGATTACTTATTTATTGAACGGTTATAAAATGATCCTTGAGGAATAAAAAAATAATACTAAATAATTTAATATTTTGCACCACGGTGATTTCCTAACCTTAAATTATAATTTTTTTTTAATTGATAAAATGGTTGTCCAACCCTAGAAAAAAATGTTTTTATTTAAAATGTGTGTTTATTAGTCTGACAGTGAAACAGTATTTTCGTCTTAAACTACATCTAGACCGTTGCTAGTTAATGAGTTGGCTAATGGCTTTAATTTTTTAGAAAATTTAATAAATTACAGTAATAATAATGGTAATAATTATAGTAATAATAGTTCATACAACAATAAAAAGAATGCTTAGTGAAAAATGTGTAATACGGTAATACTTACCTACTTAAATGATTTGGGATAGAAACTAAGTTTGATTAGTCGGATACAAGTCGGATGTGATGTCTTACCTGTAGGTATAGGTCTGCCTATATAGTGATATTGCCATCAAGTACAATCTACATGAATTTCAAATTATGATTTGTGGCCAATGCAATAGTCGACATGTTTGCTTATAAAAAATTAATATCTGTATTGCTAAAATAATTCCATGTGAACGCCGACAATAAATGCCATCTGGTACGTTTAAAGAAAAAATGAAAATCAAGTTTATGAGACTAGGTTTTTATTTTTACACGAAATGCGCGGAAGTAAATAAACCAGAGAATGAATATGAATTTCAAACCCCTGGATGTCTTCATACCTTGGGCATACTTACAATACATATGAGCTATGACTTAAACCTAACCAAATAAAAACTTATTAAAAAAAAAATTATCAATACCATCTGGATCGGTAACAATATTGTTGTAATATCAATCGTGTGAATGTATTATAATCTATAGTATACGTGGTCGTTTAAACGATTGCAACATTTACATAATAATATATGATATAGGTGTTTATTTTGTACGCGTTTAAACTAATAATTAAACAATGCTAAGTATCATAAAAAAAATGTGTATTTTAATCAATGTCAATTCACTGATTAATATATAATGTATTAAACAATTGAATATTTCTACATATTTTATACTATTTACCAGATTATTTTATGTGTCTTAAACTATTACATTTATTATTTCTATTATTACTATTTATTATTTATTTAAAATGACTTATCAAACTTTATAAATTATAAAATTGGTCTGAAATGTATACTGTGTTACTATAAGTAGCCTGTTAGACAGGAAGTCTATATTGTTTTTTAGAAATAAAAGTTGTTTTTTCTTGGTTAGCTTAATTATACAGTGTGATTCACTAATTTTCTCTCATAATAATTTCAATAAGGTAAAATTATTTTTCAAAACATTTTTGTTTGTGTTATTTTACAACTGAAAACATGTTTTATTAACCACTTATTTTTTTGATAATTTTATATTAAATAATATTTAATTATGATAAAAGATTCAATGCTTATTTAGCATATTGTATATATTTTTTTATAATTTTATTACATAGAAATGCATTTGTTTTTAGATGTAGTTTTTGACACAATAAAGTAAAAGTAAACCAAATGTATTTTTTCTAAAACTGTTCTCATAGACACGTTTACTCTCGATAGCGAGTGATTTGTATGTGTGTACTGTATTAAGTGATTTTATATAATGCGTTCAAATGAAGGATGTTTAACATATTGAATACTCTCTTTGTTTGAGTATACAATAATGTGTTCGATATAAATTGTGTTATAAAGTCCAGACACCATTATCTTTATTTATATGCAGAGTATAATACAGTTAATAATTATAGATTCTACAAATAAATAATAAATTAGCTTTAGTAAGTTTAACCCTTCACTGCATGAATTTTTTTTTAACCATATGCTATAAATGTACTTAATACTACATAAAAAAATTTTAAAAAATTTTTTTGAGTTTTGGTTTTATGGAAAACGCTAATTAAAGAATTTGGAACATTATGGAACATTGTGCATACAAAGATGTATAGCATAAGCAAATATAAACAATAAATACAATTATTGTTCCATATATGGAACATTATGCAGTGAGGGTTAACAATACCTGCTAATGTCTAATAACTATAAATATATTTAAATAATGTCTTGATAATAATTGAATAGTTTTATAACATATTCAATATTTTTGATATTTTCATTTAAGTCAGTTATCAATGAATCAAGGTTTATAACTATTTTCTTTTTAATAGTAGCGCAGTTATATCTTATATGAATCATAATTCATGAAACACAATTTTGTATCTCTACATGGTTTTGACCTCTAAACTTTAAGTTATCCAGATTAAAATATTTTTGAATATTGAAAACCATATGCTCAGTTTTATTCAAATTCAACTATAAGAAACTCGTAAAACCATGTAAATATGTTTTAATAACTAAATATTATATTACCTACTTCATTATTTGGGATTTAATGATTTTTCAAATATTTTTGATAGAGACAGTGATTACGATATTTGTTTATAATGGCTACAGTCTAGTAATTATAACTAGAGCAGTGGCGGTTCTGGCATTAAATTGTTGAGGAGGCAACAACTTTGTACCCTCATTGATAAAAAAAGCGCAAAACCCCAACACTTAAAATTTCTTCATACTGGGATACTTCCTTTTTTTAACTGTAACAAAAGACTTTTGCTTATTATCCTAGTTATTAGTTATAATCGCATTACCGGTCATCTAATAAAATAATTATCATTGAAATGTATGAACTTAAGATAAATGTATAATCATAAAAACATATCTAAATACAATTTACAAAAGATGAAATTGTAATCGCTAACGATTTTCTGTATGGATGTTGCTTCATAACCACTATACTGACATATACAGGATTCATTTTGAAAAAAAATAATAAAGCTAATAAGTATAATAATATATTAACTAATAACTTAAGAAGACTAAATAAAACGCCAATTAGTAAACCGGTATCAGAATTAAGTAAAAAATATAGTGATATCAAATTGCGACTGCTGATAAATGATTTAGTGATAATGGGAAATGGCGTTTTAAACAGTTGGCAGTGTCGGTGCTGATGTACATGCTGAATGTCTATGCCCCCTTTCTTCCCCGAGATAAGAACGATCATCGGTCAGTTGCCCACAAAGGCAATATTTTTGTGTCGCCTCTCGCAGAGAATTGCGCATGCGCTATTCGTATTATTTTATGTATGTGTGTGTGTGTATGTTGTGAACACAACAACATAACGTGAGATATTATCTCACGCCGGCTGCCCTTATGCTACGTGTGTAACAACAGGCAGCGGCCGGCGGACGGCGGCCGTTGCATCCAGACGGTCACCGCTGATACGGAGAGACGTTATTTCAAATTCTTAAATTTTGTTTTCGCTTTCAAAAACAATTATTGTTCATATACATTTTTCGATTGAAAATATTTATTGTAAACCAAAATATCTCATCATAATAACAATATTAAGTACATAGTTTCCTTAATTTTCAAGGGAGGCACCGCCTCCCTTGCCTCCCCGGGAAAACCGCCACTGAACTAGAGCCCTAGTAATTATAATTACCGACTGAAATAATAGATAATATTACTGAACAATTATTTATTTCCCGTTTTTTTGTATAGGAATGAAGACACATTTGATAAAACTATTGGGGCACTTACCTGAAGATAATGATAAATTAAATACCTACAACTTTGATACTTTTCATTGTTAAGTACAACTGTTAAACAGTATAAGGTTAGAATTATCTTCTACTAGTTTGCTGTTTGATCTAGTACTTCTAACCAAAACTATGGGGGTATAAGATATTCTTAACAAAATTATACCTTTTTTAATGATAAATAAAAATGGGATTATCTAATCTGTTTTTAAATGTTTACTTAGTTAAAATAGAGTTAACCTGACCGCTTGATATCCAACCTTTTAATTTCTGATTTGATAATTTTATTATATACATATTAGTGGAATTGGAAATAGCCTCATTAATTTTCCCATTAAATATGTCCATAGCTACGTCTATATCATTTAAATTTTCACAACTTGACCAATCTTAAGTATATATTAACATACTTAAATCAGTCATATTATAATTTATTAAACTTTTTGTAGGCAAAAAGAGCTTTAATAGCAGATTTCGATGAGAACGAGGTAAGAGATAAATAAATATGATGGGATGCTGCAACTTGCAATTGTATCTATTTATTTTATAATTTGTATTATTTCTATTTTTTATTTTTATAATATAAGAAAAGTATACATTTCTTAATAAATGGAATGTAGACAGTTTTTGTGTGGTATCAAAACTTTAAGTTCGTCGTAGAGACTTGGTTATCGCTAAGTAAATGGCCATTTTAATGAAAAAGTACATAGATTAATAAAATATGGGCTATGCAATCTTCTAACAAATATGGATATTTTCAAATCAAGAGATAACTGTAAATTTGCAAATTTATATTGACCAAAAATTGAATCATATTTTTAAATCATATGAATAACTTTTACTGAACAAATTCATATTGTTTAGTTTGGTTTCTTTAATACAAATTTATACCCAGAGTAGCTTAATATAAACTAATTTCTGTAAAATATGAAGTGAATGATAATTATTTTAAAAACCTACTAATAGATTATAAATAACATTCAGTCCTGCAAGGTATTTTAATACAGACATTAAAAATACGTTATTTGGTATTGAATACTATTTTTGATAATTCGTTATTAATTATTTAATTATTAAAAATATATCATTTGTATGGTACGGGATACTATTTAGTTAATTTTCCTTTTTTTTTAAATTCAGTAAGATAATCAGTCTGATTTGATAATCTCACCAACATAAAAGCAAGATTACATTATATATTTAGTAAGTATGACGTTTATACGATTATGACCCTAGTTTGATCATTTTTATTATTATAACAGAATTGTTTAATCTAGTTTACAATAATTTTATATTATGCAATATTCTTATTATCTAACTATTATCCCATGCAAAAGGGGCCGTACAACAATTTTTTTCTCTTCACGAGTCTTTATCTGGCAAAAGGTTCACTTTGGACTATAACCTTATAATGTATATATTGATTTATGTGGAAACTTGAAAATTAAATATGTGTTTTGTTCTAGTTATTTATGTGAGGTATTTAAACTACAAGTGTCATATGTTCCGTTTTCCTTGCTTTAATATATCCTTAAGGTACCAAATTTTGTTAATAATATATCTTCTAAAAGACAAGATTGAAGACAAAGCGCATAAGCTTCTACCTGTATTCTTTAACTACAGAATACATATGTAAGATGTGGTAAAACTAATTTATACTTGACAGCCAAATTTTGAAATCGTCAACTAATTTAGGTAAAAAGTAAAAAAAATGTTTTATTTAAATATTAATATAAACAATTTGTGGGAAATTTCAATAAAATTATTATTATTTTATACCAAATAATATTAAATTATAACATATACTTATAAGTTATGTATATACACTTATATAATGTAATTTTTTATGAATTTTACATTATATAATTTTACGTGTATAGTGAATACGATTAATTCGAGAATTGATAAATATCTAACTACAATTTTCAATAAAGATAAGAACCTAACTAAAGGCAATGTTTTTGATATTAAAATACGAAATTTCTCTTGGCGGGTTTTTGGTAAAATCGATGTTGGTACTATCTGTAGTATTACACATTTTATAGGTTATATAACATTTATTTATTATCACGCGTTATCATTTTTTGGAAGAACTACCCCCAACTCCAATAAGACCATCCGGTGAACGTCAAATTTTATTTTTATTACCAAGAAAATATACAATCGACAAAATTTTATTTTGAAGAGCTAGCCTAAACAAAATCTTCGCTGGACGGATTACAACGGCGTTACATAACTTTTTTCAGCGCGTAAAATATGTGTTAGAAGATGCAAGTTCCTCGTGAACTGAGCAGTTTTAGCGCATACTTACCTATGAACCAAAATGCAAGATTAAGAGTTTGTATATAGATTAATGTAGGTTTTTTTTCGATAATAATACTAGGGACCAAGTTATTGATCATGGGCTTTTTTTTCAAACTCGTATATCATTTTCGTTACAAAACATATGCTAATGTGTAGATAAACTCTTACTCTTTACTTTTAACATAGGTAAGTACTTGCTAAATATGCTCAGTTCGCCAGAAACTAACATCACCTAATACAGATTTAGTTCTTACTGAATCATAAAGATCGTAAAGATAAATCATGAAGATCGGAGTACTTTTTCTACTACTTGTAGTGTAGGTATAAATACAAAGAAGTAAAGACACATCAACGTAAATCAAACCACCACAATCAAAGTTACGCGATTTTTTTATTCGAATAAAACGTTATTTGAATAAACATTTCACAGTTTATTAAAATAATGTTTTTTGATTCATTCGAATAAAAGAAATATTTATACAAAAAATTGGCTTCCTATATTTACTGGTTTTACATATTTTCTAAATGTAGTATATATTAGATTTATACGAAATCATATTTTCAAATATAGTTACTTAAAACTATTTAAAATCTATTTATTTAAATTATTTTAATCATTTTAAATATTTTATTCGACCCATTCAAATATTATTTTCATATTACATACAATGTAGCGTATTACACACAAAAATAGACTCTGTAATATTTATTATTTCACTAGACTGACAATTATACTGAATAAATGATAATGAAACTTTTATATTCGTACATACATATATATTTTCAAAAACAAATTTATATATAAAAAAAATAAACCTCCTGAAATAAATTTAAACTAGGAACATCTATTTGGAATTTTTTATTTACTGTACGTAGGTATTCTCAGTATTTTAATTTGAACGTTTTATAAATTTGTTTTTATTATTAATCTGTCCATTTGGTTTTAAACCCTGCTTGTAACTATCGATACACTAACATTGGAATATTTTTAAATTTAGGCAACACGAAAAAACCAACTTTTTAGACTCAACTTTAGTGTTTTTCTATAACAAAAAAAAATCAAAATTGTTTTTCAGAAAGCAAAAAGAAAGAAGATCATTTTATGTATGACACTGATTTTTAATCTTTTTTTGATGGCCGAAGATACTTTAATTTTTCATATTATTTTTTATTTTTTAATTAGTTTTGTTAACTGTTGGCACACGATACCGCTGAACCAATTTCTTCGAGTATGCAACTGTATAGATTATAAATCGTACCTGAAATATACTTTATTGGACCAAAACTTAAAAAAGTCTTTCCTTCTTTTTCAAAATCGAGAAAAATACCAAAAAATTGTACACATTTTTCAACTTATAATTACGATGCTTCATAACTTTTTTAAAAATAGTAGAATTACTTCCAAATTTATATTGATTATTTTTATTAGTGAATACGGAATGTACGAATACTTCCACTTTATCCATTTATAAAATATTATTTAAATTAATTTTACTTAATTATAAATAAAATCACAGAAAAATATAGTAACATGTAATGTCAAACCTTTGATCATTACTGCTTTCTTGCTACTCATTTTCACAAGACTCGCTCTGCGACGTCGAAGCATCAGAATTTTTCTATGTACGTACGAATTTAAAAATAGTAAGAAATAATCGTAATTGATACTTATTTTGACTTATTGAGTTTTTATAATTTTTCCATTTGAGGAGTGATTTAATATTTTATTTGTTTTTTCTTATTTTTGATAATCGCTTCTTTTTAGGAAAACTTTCCATTTTAATTTGTATTAACCTTATATAAAACCAGCACAGTGTGTAAACACAGGTAAATGCATGACGTGCAGCAAAGTACTATAGCTTGTTTGTACTATTATTTGTACTATTTCATTAGACTTATTGTACATATAAGTACGAATACCGAGTATTTCTATTTACACTCTTCCGGACTTTTTGGACATCTATCATTAATATCATATATGGTATATCGATAACTATGGCCCAGTCAATAACTTGAAAGGTATTAAACGGGTCAAACAAGTTTATCAAATAAGGGATAAGTAATCTGAAAACAGATTTGAATTCTTCATGAAGTTTACTTGAGATCGATCAGCGTACATTTTTGATATCTTATTCCTACTACGCATAAAACACGTTTGAACATTTTATCAAATTTGGAAAGGGTTAAACTTAAAAATTGAAAAAAGTGATCTCAAGTAAACATCATGACGACTTCATATCTGGTTTTAGATTGATTATCGGATCACTGGTTCAGTCTGTGCGATGGACCAAAAATTATGTGTTTTGGCTAAAAAACGGTCGGTATCCAGGAGCCTTAAACTGAACTTTTTAAAGTTTTGAACACAAGAACTGGCACCGCCTAAACGCGTATGGTTAAACGATTCCTGTTTTCATATACGTCAAGAGTGCCTGACTCATATAAAAAAAAACCAGTCATTTTCTTAACGAATAAATGCACAAAAATCCCAATTGCAGATTCCCGAGAGGTAGATTAATGAGTTCTTACTTATTTGAAATACGTTTTTATTCAGTTAATAAAAAAAAAAAAATTTTTTTTTATTTAGTTTACAAATAAAGTCGCGCATTTGTAGCTACTAATTGGTATTCAATACACATTTTTTGTTTTTCAATATGTATACTTTACCAATTGAAGGACACAGGGAAAAACGGTAATAGTCACAATATAAACATTTTTTTTTTAAATAGTTTTTTTCAATTTATGCCAATAATTTTTTTTACTTATGTCAAAAGATTATTTAAGTAAATACATTTATCATTAGAGTGGCATTTAATGTGATTTTTTTGTTTTCATGTAAGAGGTAGAGCAATTCACGAACTTTGTTTTTGCTATACTCTAAAATTTTCATAATGTCACAACTACCGTTTTTACCCTGTGCCCTTCAATTATAATTTACAACGAGTACAACACGGTTATCTATATAGGGTAGACAAATTCAAAGTATAATTAATTAAATATTGTTGTGGTTATTTTACCTATTAGTAAATTCAACATTTTAATACTCATATGAAGGATGGCTTTATTTTTGCAATCTATTCTAGGTCGTGGTATAACTTAGCAAATAAAAAATATTGTTCCAATTGTTTTTCTTTTCCTGGGCGAAGCCGGGTACACAGGCGGTTTGTTAATACGGAAGACGGTTATTTACTAGAAATTCAAAGCATACAAAACAAACAAAATATCGATAGAAATCATACAGTATTTTTGCCGGAAAATATCCGGGTAACTATCAATAGACATAATAGACACACACATTATTTACTATGCATGCAAGCGCAAAACAACAGAAGATATTAGTTTGAGGCCTAAAATAATAATGTTATTGGAAAACTTGTTTTGAAAAGACTATGTGCATATTATACAGTTAATCTTGAATAAGACATGAGGGATTTAACTGTACGATAGGGTACCCCATTTGGCATTAATTTGTTTTTAAAAAAATGCAAAATTTGAATATAAGATGGCAAGAAGTTCACTAAATATATTATGTCGCGCCTATATAATTTTGTCAGGTATTACCAGGAAGCCATACTTTCACATTTGTGCATTATGACCTCAATACTTTTATTTGATAAAAACAGTGTAAATAGACTTTTGCACCTATGCCACAGTTGGATACTTGTCGGAAACGTATTTGATATATTTATTTACTGTTTTGGATTTTATTTTTCATTTCCTTATAAAACTGGCCTTTATAAGCCTATAACTGTTGAGAGTAAAAGTAATAGTTTTATCACACTGTTAAACATCGGTTTATAATAGATAGATACAATGTACTTCAAAATCTCAATTATTTTGCTTCTAACTTGTTTGATGTTTGTCGAATCCACTGTAACACTAAATAATTCAGAAGTGAGTTTTAATAATTTGTTTTGACTAAAACTATTAGTTTAAAATGATTTCCTTCTAACATTAGGTGTACACGGTGTCCCACAGAGACATGAGAAATTTTGATTAGCTTTGGAAATTGTTCTCAATAAAATGGTTATCTTGAAATTTTCAAAAATGTAACGAAAAAAATAAAAAAAAATATTTAAAAAAAATTCAGCAGAATAAAAACTGATTTCATTTGATATGTCTTTGTGGGACACCTGCACAGCAAGTGTTAAACATTATTTGTTTCTTAAATCATTTATTACACACGAAAAATGTGTAATCATTTTTAGCCTCATCACTGTCCGATTTAATATAGGTACTAATATTTTTTATTTTTATTTTAAAAGTCTTTAAGTCTGTTGGGTATAGTTTTGCATAACTCTTGTCTTAGTGATTTCCATTAAACTAAATAATATTTGTGGAGTACACATATCTTCTATTACAATTACAACAGTTTCTAAATTAGTTAAAAAACAAAAGTTTTTTAGATTTGATTTTTTCCAGAATCAGGAAATTATAATACATAGTACATAATAATACATATACAAACTGTTTGATTGTTAATTGCATATTGTTCTCTAGTCTGCAAAAAAATGTTTGTGAATGAAATTTATTAAATAAGTAAAAAAAAACTTTTCAGTTGTTACACCGTTCTTGGGCAAATATCAGGACTAGATCCGCAATGGCAACGCATTTCAACATAAGCGTACAGCAACTTGAAAATTTAGCGGCAACAAATAATATTCCAAACCTAGGTAACCATTAGACATTTTAATTTTTAATTTTATAAAAATTATTTATTGTTGATGCAAAGCTATGACCATTGATTATGTAATAGACATTCATAATCAATGCTATGACTTAGACCTTCCTCTCATATTATCAAGGGAACTCGACTAGAGCTTCCGTTTTTCTATTAGTACTGTTTGAGCAGAGCGATCAACATTGTATGTTATTAATTAATAATAATAATAATTATACTGTTACAATATTTAACGTTTAAGTTAAAATAATTGTGTGTGAGGGTAGATTATACGCCTTTTTATGTAGATACAACGCAACAGGTTTACATAGGTGTATATAGAATTTTTTGAATTTTTTTTAATTAAAAACCTCTAATAAAAGTATATTTGCAAAATATATGCTCTGAACATGTGTGTGAGAATTTTTTATTTCACTATATAAATATTGTACAATATTATTTTTTAATTAAATATATTTTATCCTATTTTAAGTAGTTAGTTGCTAATGATTTTAATTTCATATATATTATAACTTATAACCCACTCGCTTTTCCACCGCATACAATTTTTGGAATAAATCATTTATATATTTACTTTCAAGTATAACTTAAATCATAAAAAATTTGGGAAAAAAGTATAAATTTACATTACAAATTAAATTCAACATATATGTATTAGCGTTGTATGTTATTTGATAAAACAATTATTGATTTAATACACTCGATAACAATATTTTTAAATAATAATTTAAGTATATTACATTGTATTTTCCCGGGTTTTGTTAATTAACAAAACGGTGTAAAATTACTCGTAACTATCATCTGAATAAAAGAAACTAAAATTGTAAAAAATACAATAAAATATAAAAGTTGCTTAAAACGGCCAATTTTTTCTTGAATAAAGTATTAGGATATTCAAAAGTGAGTTAACAAAAAATATCTAATAGAACCAGAAAGAGTTTTTATTTGAATTTTTTACAATATGGTGTATTGTTGTATAGTTTTGTCCCATAACTACTTTTCATTTTTTTGGCGATCTGATATCGTTATCCAAAAAAATTAAGTATATGTTGAAATTTTAAATTAAATTTACTTTTTTGCGATATTTCAGACCATGTATCGTTGGAGCAGTTTAGGACGCTTGCAATACTGGTTGTTCGTAATGGATGGAATACTGTAGAGAATATCTTACAAATGCCAACCCACACATGATCGTGCCCATTCAATAAGCTGACTGCTCCAAAAATATTAACGGTTTGTTATAATTTGAACCTGGACCAAATTGTAATATACAACTCAAAAATATACAACTTAAATATTAAAAAAATACCTTGATTTTTTGTCTCATATGAGAAATACATTTTCTTCTTCTTCTCCTTCACGATCTTCCATATCAACTTCACGCATACCAACAATTCTTATATCATTCTCAATCGCATCAAACCCCTTTTTTCCCTTTCCATCTTTCCTCTTACGTTTATTTTCATCACACTGTATTCTATCAAAGTAACTATCTTAGGACTTAGGCTATTTGTGAGTCGTGAGAAGCACTACTTTGTTCATAAAGTGTGTACATAGTTTCTCATAAATCGTCCAATAATAATAGTTGTCAATAAAAAAACCTATTTTACCATCAAGTTATTATAATGCAGTTAGATTAGATTAGCAACACTGTTATCTATTATCAGTTAAGTTAAGTTAGACTAGCTAGACTGATATTGAACTTGCCTTAAGTATTATTCTTATAAAGAATATCAATCATTATATACTATCTACAGACGCAGATGACAGTGTTATCGACGGGCGTCAATATTATTGTTAAACAGGAATGCTACTGTTTTAAACACCGAACAAATACAAATTTAAATATTTATAGTCATCGTAAGCGAATAAGTTGTTGAAAATTAAAAATTTAAAAGCTAAAGTTGTTTTGAAATTAAAAAAAAAAAACGGAGTCCATACTTATTTCACGTACAAGGGACGAAGGTAAACATTTTTTAAGTTTTGAAAAATATACGTAAATATATGTACCTACGAATATAGAAAAAATATAATTTCCAAAATATTCATATTTTCCAAAGAAATGAGTGTCTTACATCAAATGAATCGCCCTTTATAAATCTGGGTACTGTGAATATGTTATTAACATTGTTTTATTATTTATTTTCTACACTAACAATTTTTGAATAATATTATAATATTGAACATAGTTGATTTCGAGTATTTGCTGTATTTTTATATTGAAAAACCACTGTTTGAAATAATATGTCATCGCCAATTTAAACAAAAAACAAATCAATACAACACGATAAAACGCATACACTTTCTACATAATATACTACCATGTATGTTTGCTACAGAAACAAATATGTAGGTCTTACGATTTATTTAAAAGGAATATTCTAGTATTATATTTCCCCGTTCTTACGTTTGTTATTAGTCCCCAATAGTCGGGATAAAGGCAAACGAAAAGAAGGTGTAATTTTTAATTAAGAATAAATGAGTCGTTGACTGCAGAAAGGGGACAAAAGTCATTTTTTATGGGTCACCTCTAAAAATCCCCGGTGGTCACCCATCCAGGATCAAACATCAACGGACACAGCTTAACTTGAAGTGCTGCGTGACAGTTCGAGATGTCCACAGTGCCACAACAAGTCCCTAAAATACTATAAAATTATGTTTTCACATTAATTGACACCGTTTTAATTCTTGCTGTCACTTCAACGACGCTTTATCGTGCTAACGTACTTACTCTATTCTGGTTCATAATATACAGGGTGCCATGGAAAGTTCTACCGAGCTTCAAATGAGACATTTATGGTGCTCTATGGGCACAATAAATGGTATTTATTTTTTTAAAATGTTAAAATTATTTAAAATAGCCCGTATCTCATTAAAAAATGTTCTAACAAAAAAAAAATTTGCAGATTTGAAATCAAAAGAAAAAATCTTGTTGAACTGATATGTAGCATGATTTTTTGGTATCTGGTCACACATGCGTCCACAGGTTGGTCACTGAGCAGCCGGCATGTGATCAAAATCAACATATGGCACGCGACACATCATTTTGGGTTAAAATTTTATTCTCAATTCAGTGGTGGTATTAGAATTATTTTATATTCAATATTTAAGAAATTAGTATCAATTTTTTGGTAAAAATGTAATATTTATATAATAGGTTTGTTTCTAATTATTCTCTAGTGTCTAGTCTACTATGAAGAATTATTTTTTTTTAATTTTCAAGGCATCTCGAATTTGAAATTCAAACAACTTGAAATGATACCTTCTTAAAACATTTGTAATGTCAAATTATGTACATGCTTTTTAAATATAAAGATAAAATAGTTGTTTATTTATTTTGTAGGTTAATCAACCCTTGACAACCCTTACTGGCAAGTTACAAAAAAAAAAAAGTTCGCCAACCTTAGAGCCGAGCCTTGGTCGTTGGCGGAACTTCTAAGGATTTTTTATGTATACAAAAATAAAACATATTGTCTTAATTATAAAGAAGATGGTTTTTTATTAAGTTCATTTAAAGTAATATACTTGATATTGTAAATGCTTATTTAGGTGCCGGAAAAGCCAAAGTGCTAAAAAACCGGTCTACAAAATATAAGCGTCATTAATTAATACTGCGTGTGTAAGGGAATCACATTTCTGCGAACCTCCCAGACATCACTCGCAAAGCTCTTAAATGTATGTACGGCGCACAGTGGTCGAGAGTGAATTCTAGGCGCTCAAAAGTCTTATTAATAAATATGCAAAAAATATCAAAGCAATTATGAATTATTAATTTTAATATGTTTCTTAGACATAACATAAAATTTCAAGGTCATATGTGTACCTGGACGTTTTTTATTACTATTTAAAGTTCAGTTTTTATAGTTTAGCGGTTATTTTGATTTAAAAAAATAATATTTCATTTACAATTTTTTTACCCTTTGATATTTTTAAACATTTTTTTATTTAACTAGTAGATAACCTAAGGAAAAAAATATATTTTTTAAAAAATTATTTTTTTCAATTTAGTTATGATAATTTTGAATGAAAAATATCAGATGTTTTACATGTTTTTTTCTTTTAAGAGAGTAGTACTTAAATTTGCCAATTTTTACCCACATAGCAATACATAGGTGTTGTAGAACAAGTATTCAAGTTTATAAAAATATTAATTTTTATTGCGGCAGACAAAAATTAGTTAGTACACAAGGCAAATAAAATAGTACTATTTTATTGTACTCGTACATACCCAAATCTATTACTATGCTGTTTGGAAAGTAAGTACAAGTTAATTTATATGTCTAATGTAATATACAGTGTGATCAATTTAACGTGACACTAATTTTTCAAAAAATAAAAAAAATGCTAAAAAAGATAAAAATAATTATTCTTTTATATTGTAATATAATATCAACAAAAATGTTTCAAAAATAATAATTATAAAAAATATAATAACTTTGTTGTATTTTATAATAACATAAATGAAAATTTCTTAAATAGAAAAATTACAAATTTGCAATTATTATTAACGTTTATACTACAAGGAAGTAAAAACCAACTAATAAGTAGATAAAATGTTGACAGCTTTGAAGCATTATACCTATTCCGTAACAAATTAAATGTCAAACAGCATATTACAATATAAAAGAATAATTATTTTTATCTTTTTTAGCATTTTTTTTATTTTTTGAAAAATTAGTGTCTAAGAAACATATTAAAATTAATAATTCATAATTGTTTTGATATTTTTTGCATATTTATTAATAAGACTTTTGAGCGCCTAGAATTCACTCTCGACCACTGTGCGCCGTACATACATTTAAGAGCTTTGCGAGTGATGTCTGGGAGGTTCGCAGAAATGTGATTCCCTTACACACGCAGTATTAATTAATGACGCTTATATTTTGTAGACCGGTTTTTTAGCACTTTGGCTTTTCCGGCACCTAAATAAGCATTTACAATATCAAGTATATTACTTTAAATGAACTTAATAAAAAACCATCTTCTTTATAATTAAGACAATATGTTTTATTTTTGTATACATAAAAAATCCTTAGAAGTTCCGCCAACGACCAAGGCTCGGCTCTAAGGTTGGCGAACTTTTTTTTTTTTGTAACTTGCCAGTAAGGGTTGTCAAGGGTTGATTAACCTACAAAATAAATAAACAACTATTTTATCTTTATATTTAAAAAGCATGTACATAATTTGACAGTTTGAAAATCGTTTAAAGCCATTACAGAAACTAACACAACACTTATGTAAAAACGATATGTAGGTTCTTACAAAAAGAAAATAAATTATTGTCTATTGAACGCAAAACCAGTGTACTACTACTCACGCACAGTTGCTTTCAAGCAACAAATATATTTAACCTTATAAAAATAATACAATCTATCATAAACCTATACAAAACACAAAATAATGTTTAATAATTTATGATCTAACAAAAAATAATTTTTATTTTGTTGATTTTAACAGTTAAACCGGCAAAATGATAGTAGGAAAACGCGCGCATTGAGTGTGATAACCTCTTGCTGATACATGGATTTAAAACAGCTGTGCAAAATATCGTTGGTAACCAAACAAATCGTAAAATGTTGTGGCGGCCCCACATACAGCACTGTAGCGGATGTATGGCCACGAGGCGCCACAGCTAGCGCAACCTAGCTGTCGGCATCGATACCGCCTCAACACATGGTCAGATCGCCAGATCTCGGTAGTTGTGACGAACCGTAGCGAACTTCTCGCATGTGATCAAAGTCACCCAGAGCGCACATATAAATACGCACACGACAACTACCGACTCAATGTCTTCGGACACCGGCCGAGCAACCTTTCGCCTGCATCCGCCACAATGTGTTTACCGACTTTAATAGTACATATGTTATTCCCATAGATGTCGTTGGTGCCACTATGTACATAATTTAAACGTTTTATAACCGTATTTTTAAATTGTTGCTCAGAAGCAACACGGCGCATTGAAGGGTTAATACAATATTTTGCCACAATTTGTATTGTTAAAAATTGCACGGTTATTATGCAAACATGTTGTTAGCAAAGTTAACATGTTGTTTTTTTACAACGACTGTTGTGATGTAAATATATCACAATATCTCTAAAGATCGTATACTTATAATTTTTAACGACTTAAGAACATAATTTGCATAATTTTGGCTCTAAAAAAGAAAAATATCATAACGATATTTATAAAATACCCTTTTTGAAAATACCTTTTTATGAATTATATACAGTAAATATAATATGAATAAATGGAAGTTACTACTGTGTTAATAGATATTTGCAACAATGTAGCAGCCTGAATACATATCGGCAAACATATTTTATAAACATTTTTTTACTGTTTTGAATTTTTTTTTCAATTCTTAATACAACTGAGGTAAAAATAATCGTTTTATCGCACAGTTACACATAAGTTTATAGTAGATAGATAAAATGCATTTCAAGGTCTTAATTTTGTTACTAAATTGTTTAGTATTTGCTGAATCCGTTGTCGTGAGCGAGGAAATGGTTTGTCTTGATAATTTGTTTTGACTGTTATTCTGAAACTATTAGTTTTTTGTTGGCTAGTTCATATTTGTAATATAGGTCAAATTTTTACTATGGGGGGCCAAAAGGGTATTAGGGACCAGGAATATTTAAATTTATTAGAAAATACTATAAAAAAGTATTAATATAAACAGTACTAAGTAAATTTGGGAAACAAATATTAAAAATCGGTCTTTTAGCCCCTATATAGAAGAACTGTATTAGTTAGCTAGATCATTAATAACACAAGTCAAATTTTTACTATGTACTCATTGTTTTCTGTGAAATTAGTTTTATTTTAGCCTTAAGAGTTTCAATTGAAATCTTTATCATAACTATTGATGATCAAAACAAATTTGTAATAGAATCTACTACAATTGTTTTTTGAAAATAATATATTCGAAGGATAATGTCAAAAATCGAATTAATTTGATTTGAAAGTTCTATGACTCTCTGATTTAATATCTTCTATTAAAATTAATACATTGTCTCAGAATACAATAATCTGAATGGTTATCAGTTGGCCATATTTTCAGAACACATTTTATGTATATATTATGTGTATTTGTTCGTATATAAACAATTATAGTATTAGTCCTCCGACTACACGGCAGGTTGATTTCGTGGTATCACAAAAGTGTCCGGGGCCTTACATAGTGTATAAATTAGTTAGAAAACACTAATTTATTAGATTTGATTTTTTCCAGAATCGGGAAATTATCATACATACACATTTGATAAAAAAAAAATGTGGTTTTGTATGATTTGTTCTCAGGAACTTTATCCGGACACTTGTTTATAACTATAGTGCTGGTTTTATCCTATGATGCATGTTAATGATTGTTAATTTTATATTCTCTAGTTTATCTCTAGTTTTATGTTCTCTAAAATAGTAAAAAAAAACTTTTCAGTTACGCCACATATACAATAACCTTGAAGAAACAACCTGGCAGAACATAGAAGTAAAAGGTAACCATTAAAAATGTTTATTTTTAATTTTAAAACCGTTTTTTAGTGTTGACACAATCCTATGACTTAGACCTTTCCATATCCTGAAGGAAACTCAACTAGATCTTCGGATTTTCTTTAAGTACTGTTTGGGCATATAGTGATTCAAATTTTAAGTTCTAGTAATTTTTTAATGAAATATAAATGTTGGCTAATTATTTTTAAATACTTTCATATGTGCATTATATTAAAACATTAAAAAAAAATTGAAATTAATTTATAAAACTTAATTATTATTATTATTTAATAATAATAATACTGTTTAGGTATATTTTACTAATTTAAAAAAACAATCTTTAACGTTTTTTAGAATTGTTTTTTAGTATAGATTATACACTTACATACAATATACCAAGTGCATCAACTTTTCATATGCGTGTATCAAAATTTTCTAATTTGCCGAGATTAAAAACCTGTCATTTTTATATTGTTTATTAAATATTGTATTTTTCTGGGTTTCGTTATTTAACAAAACTGTGTAAAATATAAATAGCATATTATTATTAAAAGAATTCTGACGGTAAAAAATACAATAAACAAGTATTGTTTACAACAAAAAAACATCCAATTTCTCTAAAATAAAGTACTACAATATCAAGATGAATTTTACATGATTTTGGTAATTTGAAAATTGTATTTTTTTTAATGTAAATATATATTTAAGTATTCAAAAGTAAGTAACAAAAAAATGTCTAGTATAGCAAGAGTTTTTCATAATTCAGGGTTTTTTGTATAGTTTTGTCTCATAATTAACTTTGGTTTCTTGATTTTCCGATGTCATTATTCTAAATATTTAAGTATATATTAACATTTTAAATTAAATGTACTTTTTTGCGACTTTTCAGACAATATAAGTTATGAGCAGTTTAAGTCGATTGTCGTAGAGTCTGTCAAAGTGGATGGTGAAATTGAAGAGGATCCACAGCAAGCTGACTCATCCTATGATCTCCCAATAAACAATCCATTTGGTCCATAAATATTAACGGTTTGTTATAATTTCAACCTTGGACCAAATTGTTATAATATACAGCTTATAAATATACAACTGAATTACTGAAAAAGTGCCTTGATTGTTTCGTCTCTTTTAAGAAATCCTTTATCTTTTTCTCTTTCGCCTTCGTCTTAACTATGAAGTCGGCCAATCATCAACTTTGCATACACGACCAGTCCTCATACTTATAATTGAGAAATACAATACATATTGGTTATTCTGTACATTGTAATAAATATATGACAACATGTAAAGGGCAATTCATTGATTCTCTTTATAACGGATTCCATATTAAGAAAAATAAAAGATTCTGTATTTTTAAGGATGTTATTTATAGGACGAATAATATTATCCGTGTATTATATTTATTAGGTATATAATTAATAACAAGCACCATTATACTTAACTCCTAAAAGATGCAATTTAACGTGCGTTAATGGAGTTTACCTATACAGTTTGCCTAAGACTTGTGTGTCACTGTGAATGTGGTGTGTTTGTTGCCAGCATCGAAACGTTTATTTGAAAGTGATTTAATACTTTTTTTTTTAATTTTACTATGTAGTATTCATCATAGGGTAATTGAAAATTTGAGAAATATACAAACAAATATTATATTACACGACGTATTATATTTATTAAATCTTCAGTAGTTACAAATTGGATAGTAATACAAATTAATTAAATAATGTATTGATTATTAACAATTTTGTATTTAATATTGTGCATAGTGTATTCCTTGATATGCTTTTGGAATATCTGAATCATATATACATTTTTGTAATATAATTTTGTTTTACAATAAACAAAAAAATTACTAAAAACCTTACAAATTAGTTGGTATTTAAATACTTTGCTAATGGTACTCTTATATTTTTAATTGGAATTGGTGGTATCAAAGTTCAAACCTAAATTTTTGTTTGAAATCTCCCCTTTCTATTTAAATATTAAAAAAAAAAGGTTAAAAAATTAGTTAGATATTTATCTAACTATAGTCCATAAAAGTTGATTTATTATTATTTATAACAATACATTATATATTTTTAACATATTTTAAGTATTCATAATTAAAATTTTTTATTTTAAATATATGTATATAAAACATATACTAGTACTACCCAAAATCTCACGCTATAGAAAAGTCTAAAAACTATCAGCCATTTTTGACAATTTTAAATTTAACAATAAATCTTGTAACATCATATTAATCGTTTATTCTAAATTAAAACAGCAGTTGTAAATTTTGGAAATGTGATTTTCCCTCGTAGCTTTGATTTTTTGAAATTAAAATGAATTTTATTTGGAAAAATTGTTTATCTATATTTAATTTCATAATAAATTCATATACTGGATAATTAAACAAATAATATACACGAATAGAATATCTATGAAATAATATTTAACATTTTAAACCTTCTGAAGTAACATTTGTGACCTATTGATTTGATTTTTTGAATTATAACAACGATATTTACATTATTTTTATTATGTATTTTTTTTTTCGATTATAAAAATATATTGTACAATGGTCATTTCACGTGAAATCACTTAATGGGTGTGCGACTATACTTCAAAAATGTTATCATACATTCTATATAGGTCCTTAAAAGGTGATTTCACGTGGAATGACCTAGAATAGTTTAACCTTTATTATAATTTATATGTTCAAAATTCAATGATTAAATATATTTATATAGAAAATTAAAATGAATACTAATTATTTGTGTCAACCACCTTGTGATCAAACTTAAGACACTGCCATCTCTTTCACACTCTTGTGTGAAAGCTTGTGGAGTATGCTTACAAGATACGACGTTTTTTTGAAAACAACGGCTTATAAGAACACAGTTTTCTATCAATATTTAAATGTTTATGTATATAATTATTATTTACATAAAATTAACTTGTATTATTTAATAAGAGTTTATAGTTATAACAGTAATATTTAAAACATTTTGCCCCTGGATGCCGACCATTTTTAAGGAGTTTTGTATAGGCAATATTTTTTGCGTGTACGAAAGTGTCTGTTCTTGTGTTAGTGTGTAAACAAACATTAATGTGCGTGCCGTTGTATTTCCGCTACAGCACCACTCTTATCAGTGGTCATAAAATTATAGCAATAAGACCACCCGGCGACGGTCAAATTGTTTTTTACTACCAAGAAAATATTATATAATCGACAAAATAATATTTTGAAGAGCTAGCCTAAACAAAA
>NW_026096327.1:0-6294 GCF_023614345.1 Adelges cooleyi
ACATTCAAAAAATTGAAAGGGTTCAAAATCGTTTTTTATCATTCGCTGGTTATGTTTTAAACATTTCTCATCCCCCTTATAATTACACAGCAGTATCTGAATACTTGAACTTATCTAGCCTTGTTGCGAGAAGAAAATTGTTAGACATTCGATTTATTAATAATTTAGTTCATGGTAAGTTCGATGCTATCCATTTACTTAATAGAGACACATTTCATTGGGTCCCGTAATAAACAGGTTTTCGAAATCAGCACTCGGAAAACAAACTATTTATGTAATGACCCTATCCAAAGAACCATGAATATAATTAACTCGGACCCCAGTCTCCTAGACTTTTAGTCCTAGTAAAGTATAAAATTAATCCCACAGAATGTTTTATTTTGTTACTATGTTTATTTTTACTTTCATTTGCATGCGTTTCACTATTTTTAACTGTATACTATTATTAATAATTGTAATTTATATAATTTAATTGTTATCTTTATTATTTACTAACATGTAAGTATTTTCTTGTAAATTGCCGTCAGGCGTAAAATAAATAAATAAATAAATAGATGTCAACAATTTGTCAGAAGTTCTCCGATCTACTCAAATTGAAGTAATTAAAAGCACATCCATTTTGAGTATGGTAAAATCAATTTCCAAAGGGATAAGACTATTTAAAGGGACATTAATAGTTCACCAAGTAGTGTGGGAAAATGTTTGTTCTTTTATACAATTGAATAGTATCAGTTGTTTCTCAGCTGTCGAATTGCAAAAAACCAATAACATGATTGGACACCATAAAGCAATACATTTTAGTTAGTTAAATATTAGTGCTTAAATCTTGTTTGTTAAATTGATAACATTTTAGGAAAAAGAGTTTCTTTCTTTTTAAAGTTTTGTCTAAAACCTAAACAAATTATTTTCCTTCTGTTCAGTTCTTGAAGATGTTGATAGTTCCTGTATTTTGTTTTTGTTAAACTAAGTTAAAAACAAAAAAAAATTCCCTCACTCACCTGTTTCATACCCTTACAGCAGCCATTTTTATTTTAATGTTATAAGAGTAACAGAGTAGTTCAGAGCAAAAATAATTTAGTAAAATTACGATTTGTAACAATGGAAATTACAAGATAATTTCTAGGATATTAGCCCATATAACTTTTATGGTCTCTGTCACCTTTCTGTACAAACGTGCCGTTAGCGTCCAAAAAAACAATTACAGGTTTACACGAATCCAATGTTTTCAATCAATTTAACTGTTCTATACTATGTATAAACATGAACGTACGTCAGTAACCAGACATGACGCAAATAATTAATATTTGTATCAGAATACATTAACAAAAGGTCTCCCAAATGGTCTCGTGCATAGCCATTTACCATTAACGATTCTGACCTGATTTTCCTTGCAACGTCATCGGACTTAATGTCTTGTGAGTTCCCACATTCTATTTGGGCCGTTGAAGCTGACTTTATTGCTTCAGAAGTATGTACAAAAGTTTTAGTTTTGATTAAACTCTCTAAAAATAAATATCGTTGCACGCCTTTGACATGACATGTTAGGCCAGACGTGGGATCATGGTTGAAATTAATATTGGAACTGTACACATGAGCTTTGTTCGTTTTGAAAAAAAAGTGAACACTAATTAGCGTAGTGTCTGGGTCAAGTGTAAGGGGTGTGGTATTTGAAAACAAACGTTTTTGGTGTAGATTAATCAACTGATAATTTATTTCTATTGATAGTAGAAAATGCCTTGGCTCCACAAATATAGATAATAAATTAGATTGCTAACTAGTGATAAAACGTGAAGTCATCCGTCCGCCATTTAAAATGAGGCAAATAAATTTTATCTCTAATCAAATATTAAATAAATATTGTGATATAGGGAATAGGAATTCCGAATTCGTAATATTAAAATTTTTCTATTATGCCTTACCAGGGGGTCTATTCTTGAAACCATTCGAAAATTATTCGTATACGACCGATTCGTATACGAAATGTTCGTATGCGAATGTCAAGAATACCATTTAAAACAGTGTTATATGACTATTCGTACACGAATAATTTTCTACTGCGATCACTCAAAGCACTCGAATAACATTCTATTATGGGTCCAATACGTTGCAACTACTGGGGTATAGGCAGTAGAATCTATGATTCGCGTACGAATAACGATTACTTATACTCATACTTATACTTATGTTAACCACGGTGTCATAATTTATGGTAACGTACTATAATCAAAAACTTTAACTTAGTCTTAAAAGTCTAAATTACCAATAGTTGTCAATTTGTATTGTATAGTCAACAGTGTCGACTGTGTAATGTGTTTTACTGAATTTACCGTAAATTATTTTAAATAATGTGTTACCTCTATTGTTGACTACGTTTGTCGATATCCATTTATCGTTTAGTGATTACTGCCGGTGTCTGAACATTTCGGCAGGATTATTACTAGAGACCGAAAACCCACGAGATAAGTAAGGTCTGCCTTGTCTAACTATAGGTTTTATAAAAGCTAAGTATTGTCATTACTGCATAATTTTTTTTTAAATGGATGATGATAATGATTTAATAATGCAATTATTTGCTATCGAAGAGTTGGAACAAAGAGAACTTGACGGAGAAGTAACTAGGTGAACTTATGAGCCTATTGATCCTTTTGAATGTAAGTACACAGATTTAATACTTTATGTTACTATTAAAATAGTTATTATATTACTAAAATAAAATATGTCTATAATATATATATATATATATATATATATATATATATATATATATTTTAACAATTTGCTGTCATTACTACATACCCATAATTATTAGCATGCAAGACTGTTTGGAGAAGAATAAAAAAATACAAATTAATTCGAAAATTCCTAATCTATAAATACTAATATTTAGTAAGTACAACTTTCTAAGTTAGTTCTTCCTACCAATAATTTTCATAATAGTAATAAAGTCTTAAATAATTATAATTTTGTATTATTATTATATATTGTAATTAATTATCAACTAAAAAATATTTTCAATACAATATAATGAACATAAATCAGAACCAAACAACCAAATAAATGATTTATTAAAATTTAAACATTACATTAGTATACTATAGAATGTCGATAAAGTGCATTTTGTACTAAATACCACCTACTAAATATATAGACTATATTTTATAAAGTATACATTTAACTAAATTTAATTTTACTATTTAGAGTAATCATAAATATTTAGAAATAATATAAATAGTAAACCAATTGTATATTTAAATATTTGACAAGATTTTAGACTATTAAGTACTATGCAGTATATAAATACGTTTTACTCTTAATTATATACTCAAAAGAGTCGATGAAGCTGAGTAATTTAAATGTTAATTACCCGTTATTAAGTAAAACATGGTTTTTTAAACGTTTTTTCATACTTGATGTTATTTAATAATTTAGACCTAACAGATAGACAATTTATTAGTTTATACCGTCTTTCAAAAGAATTATGCCGAAGGGTTGTTGAAATGGTACGTCCATTGAGCGCAAGGTCAGATTTATGGAATATTGATAAATAAATGTTACGGATTTAATGTACATCTTTAATTTACTTTATGGTATAAATTATAGGTTTTTACCGCTTTACGTTTTTTTGCTGCTGGCAGTTATCAACGAGGTGTTGGCGCGAATCGACATACTTCTATTAGTCAAAGTTCCGTGAGCCGAATTTTAGAAGAAGTAACCTCAGCTTTGTGTGAGCCGGCAGTTTTCGACAAATTTGTTTCTTTTCCGCATAACATTAATGAGTTAATTTCTGTTAGGGAAGAGTAAGTAGTACTCATTAATGGTAGTATAAGTAGGTAATGGAAAATTGAGAACCATTAATAGAAAATTTCGGATATTTTAATAACTCTAATCCAAAATATTTTAACTTGATATTTGACTATGGTCTATTCGGATATTTCCAATTACTAGTATAAAGATAAATTACTATATAAATTATGTTATAGATAATATATTTTATTATAATACATATCAATTGTTATTATTATTAGGTTCTTTAATAAATTCCGGTTACCCGGTGTGATTGGTGCTATAGATTGCACACATATTGCAATAGTACTGCCAAGAACTGAAGATGAGTTATATCCCGAGCATATTTATGTAAATAGAAAAGGGTATCATTCTATAAATACTCAATTGGTAGGTATAATTTTTAATTATTATTACAATATTAACGTGTAAAATATAATTTATAATCATTTATAATGTGTAATGTAATAGACATAATAATTTAGATAAATAGTTTATAATCGTTAAAAATCTCATACATGAATATAGTTCTCTATTATTGTGGTAACAATAACCTACAAAGCATGCAGTTGCATGCCTTGCAAAACAGTTTAATGATAAACTATATACTTAGCACTAAACAGATACATGTTGATGATGTTTAATAATAACACCAAGTATATTTAAAGATTTGTGATGCAAATTTACGCATAATGAATGTGTCGGCACGTTTTCCTGGTTCTGCAAATGATGCGCATATTTGGAATGAAAGTAATGTAAAAACATTAATGTTAGACTTGCATGAAAATGGTTTCAAGTCTTATTTTTTAATAGGTATGGGTTTAATAAAATATTATTGCTAATTTCTTTGATTTTTTAAAATAAGCCTTCATTCTTTGTTAGGTGACTCAGGATATGCTTTACGTCCTTGGCTTTTGACACCGTTCATAGATCCGGCTCCAAATTCTCCAGAAGCATTATTTAACGAGTCATTTTGTAAAGTTCGCTCAATTATTGAACGTTGTAACGGGGTTCTAAAAATGCGATTTAGGTAATACACACCTATTGTTTGATTAGTATAACATACTTCATAGTCTGTGATATTTAAACATTTTATTTTAAACTGTTTAGATGTTTGCTGAAACACCGTGTTCTACATTATTTGCCAAATAAAGCATCCAAAATAATAAAATCTTGCATTGTGTTGCATAATTTGTGTATAATGGAAAATGTCCCTCTCATCGATTTAGATGACATAAATTCAAATGATTTTGATTTTGGCATTTTCGAACCTATGGTTGAATAATGATAATAATTTTAATTGTATACATAAATAATATAGTAATTCCTGAATTGCAGTGATATAAATCCGAAAATCCGTATTTAAAAATAAGCGCATTTGAAGCCACACAAAAATCGTAAAGTATTAAATATTTTTAAAGTATAGCGTCTTGTACCTAAGTTAATTGTTTTTGATAAAAATGAAAAAAAAACGCAAGTTTGACTATAACTTGCTTTCAGATTTTGGATTTATTTAAATCCGAAAATCCGGAATACGAAATCCCAAAACAATTAATAGTCAAAGTTGAACCTTTTTTTTTCATCAAAACATTTTACTTGGTACACAGCTTGTAATACTATTTAATATTTATAAGATTTTTAGTGGCTTAAGTTGCGTTTTTTTTTTAATACGAAGTTCAGGTTGCCGTAGAATCAATTTCTTCTTCACTTTCCGAAGAGTCATTTAATCCGGCCAACAAACATAAGGCTTTGGCCATTTTTTCTTTTGCCTTTGTAGCTCTTTCTTTTAAATCGGTTTGTCTTTTCAATAACTCAATTTTATTAGAATAATAGGACTCCATTATTTTGTTGCGGTTGTCGCTAATTGTTGACAAATGTTGAGAGGCAAGTTGAGTTTTTTAGAAACCCATTTAGAAGTTTTAGGCCTACATCATTTTTTATTTTACAAAATATATGTACAATAAAAATGTTGTGATTAATTAAAGGGTACATAATATAAAATAATGTAATACATATATTAATACAATATAATATTACATAAAATAATATTATAATATAATATATAAAGCTAGATAATATAATAATTCAGGTAATATACCGTAATTCGTATACGAATGCGTAGTAGAATAGAAAGAGTAATAGAAAACGCAATTTCAAGAATACAGTTTTAAAAAACCAGTAGAAAGTCACATTTCGTATACGAAATGGTAGTAGAAAATTTTCAAGAATAGACCCCTAGTGTTGTGCATTTGGTTGTGACAATCGAAATTAGGAATACAAAGAAATTGGTGTTAAATGTCAACAAATCCTATAGTAAATATTTGTTTAGATAAATTTTCAATAGTACATGATGATAGTCCAACTGATTTAACATATTATGGCCCAAGAAATATTTAAGAATATCAAACGCACACCCAATTATTCCACACGATATAATCAATGAAAATCGAATTTTAGAAGGCATTAGAATAGTATCGCCAATATCATTTATGAAATCCGGTTTTCAAGACG
>NW_026096328.1:0-1245 GCF_023614345.1 Adelges cooleyi
ACCTAGCACATATTAGTAGTTTTCGACGTCAAGTGTATATACACCCTGATGACATTGCAAACGTACCCGGCTCCCTACTAATCAAATACGACAACACGGACATAAACTCCGCATTCCCTAGCGAGCAAATTCAAATTAAATCCGACTTAGAGGTAGTAGCAGCAAAAATAAAAAGCAAACAACCATTAACAATATGTAATATCTATATTCCCAACCAAAAATTATTCTCGTGCATCGACATTGAAAATATTATACAGCAACTACCCTCTCCTTACATTATTGTGGGCGACTTCAATAGCCATCACACCTCTTGGGCTCATATAAAATTGACGAAAGGGGTAATGAGATAGAGAAACTACTAGATAATGAGAATATAGTTATTTTAAATAATGGCGAACCCACTCGCATTAACCCTAATAACGGTAATCTATCTGCAATTGACTTAGCCTTCTCAAACGCAGCTTTAGCAAACGGTATAGAATGGAATACACTTCCAGACATATATAGTAGCGACCATATCCCTATATTAATCACCTGTCTACCCCGGAAAAATAACCAACAATCTAAATCTACCAGATGGAATCTTAAAAAAGCCAACTGGGAACTATTCACAGCTTTAATCGAAGATGAAGTAAACACAACCGAACCCATTGAAGATCTTACAAATACAATAGAAAAATTTACCAACACTATCATTAATATAGCTGATAAAACCATTGGAAGAGCATCCATTTTTTCAGAGAAGCCCCGGGTACCTTGGTGGGATGATGAAATAAAACAAATTATAAAAATAAAAAACACAGCGTTCAATAAATTTAGAAAACATCCCTCCCAGGAAAACTTTATTGAATTTAAAAGACTTAGAGCAAAATCTAAATTTACGATTAAAAATAAAAAGAAACTCTCATGGCAAAACTTTACATCAACTATAAACTCATATACAGACTCTAAAATAATATGGAATAAAATAAAATCCCTGAAAGGGCTTAATAGAAATAATAGCATTAAACTAATCGACAACGATAAAATATTAGAAAAAGACGACGAGGTTACATCAATAATTGGAAAATATTTCCAAAAATGTAGTAGCGATGACAATTATGACGAGAAATTTTTGGAATACAAGAAAACTATGGAAAACCTTCCATTTACTGGGAATGAAATTCATCCCGAAACATGGGAATTAACAGAGTTGAACAGACCAATTAACATCCATGAACTTGACCATGCAATGACAAAATGCAA
>NW_026096329.1:0-40496 GCF_023614345.1 Adelges cooleyi
CCTTTTCTCCTACCTTAAACAATACTAAACCTTACTAAAGATAACAAATAAGGACTCAACGCTGAACCTTGATGCACCCTACTCTTGCACTAAAACCTTCTGTTTTTCCACACACACTCTTCACTCCTGTACTTGCCCGTTCATACATTTCCTCTTTTACTTTTACATACACCCTCGGTACTCCCTTATTCCTTGACGTCAAAACCTCTCTGGGAGCTATATCATATGTCTTTTCTAAATCTATAAATACCATACACAGTTATCTTAAGAAAAAATAAATTGAATTATTAATTAAACCCAGTGAGATATTGAGTGGCCCATTCTTTAAACACGGACAACGGTCAAACCTTCGTTAGTGTGTTTGGGTTTATTTTACCACAAGTAATAAGAGATTTCGTGATACTTTCAGGCAACACATTGACTAACGAAAAGTTCACTGTTATGTTGTGGTATTTTTCCATCATTATCCGCTGTATAACGCCAAGTAACGCGATACTCCTACCTATCGTCCGGCATCATATTATATTTTCATATGACATGTGACTATATGCCACCGCTCTCCTAAAAATGAACTTTTTTGTTATGAAATTATGCTTTTTTTTTGGGACTTTCATTAATTTCTTCTCTAAAATTAATGCTAAATTTTGGGGTCTCCCGGGTTCAAACAATGAGCCGAGAGCAACTGGAAAAAAACTACATTTATGAAATACAATTTTAGATAAATACTAATTGGCCTATTTTAATGTATAAATTAAAGGGTTTGTAAAGCGTTCTTAAGGCCAAACACATTTATCAATCACTGTTAGACGACTTTTAATCCAGATATTTCAGAAATAAATTCAGTATTACACGGCAATCTGCACAAAATAAAATACTTAAACTCGGGTGATCAAATGAATCACGCAGCTTTATCCATTTGCACTCTTAGTAAGCAGAAAAATTAAGGAGGATTGGTAAATATGTAACCCCTGCAGGTAGAACTTAACAAAAGAAGAAAAACTAATCGAATTACATTGTTACATTGGTAACTTATTAATTGTTATGAAATATAAATTTGTTTTAGATACAATTATTGCAGTTCCTTTCAATTGTTTGTGCTTAAAACTCCAGCAATACTCTCAACACCTAGAAAAATGTAATCCAGACACTTGTTGCCTGACGTGTGTCGCAGTCGTCATCTTTGTATTACCTCAAGCGTGGACTCTAGCAACTGTGTCGGAACGTATATGGATGCTTCAAATGAAAACTACTATTTCTACGGTGGTAAGGTTAAGTTAGATTCCAGTGTAGAAATGGCAGTTTTCATTTGAAGCACACCAATTTTCTTCATCAGGAAAATGACCTACGCCGAAAGATATCATAGTTTAAACTATAATCACTTCAAAAATGATTATCCAAAACTGGTGATCGACTAGTAAAAACCGTTAGTACACTGTTGTCAATTAAAAATGTTAATGAAATGTATACGTTACCATTAAAGGTATCAAAAGTCGGTAGGAATATATAAATTTGTGAAAAATTGAGATCACGTTTAAAAAAAACAGTATGAAAAAAAAAATGTAATTTCTTATTACACCCTATAACATATTGAGTGGTTTACAATAAAAAGATCACCCTGTATTGTATAGGTATCTTTGTGTTTACTGTTCATATTTTTAATGCTCATCGTCAATAGTCAGACAATAAAAACGCGTTTTACCTGTACATAAAGGAAAAACACATTCATAAAAAAAATAATAATTGCAAAATAATAAGTCGGTGAACAATACAAATAAGAACAATTAGATGTACACATATTTACTATATATACAATAATAATAATAATAATAATAATTGCTGTTTATTATATATTACATAGGTCAATGTTACATAGTGCAATATGTATGCGTGTAGTAATCAATACCCTCGATAGTATCGATAGTCCTAAGAACTCCCAACGAAAGTTTGGAGTACAATAATCGTTTATGGACATCATTATTTAGCTTGTAAGTAGGTACTTTCGAATTGTGAATAAAAATAATATTATCCTTTGTACAATATGTTTTATTTAGACAATCTTTAACACATCAATACAGCTATTATTATATGATACATAATTGGGTACAACATCTGTATGTAGGTAGCTGAGTTGTTCAAACAGAAATATTTATCTTGAATTTCTATGCAAATAATTAATTTAGTCCATAACTTGACAATAACACTGTATATAATATTATCTAACATTAATAATAACATTAAATTGGTATATCTTATGGTTAGAATAAACGACATAATAATTGAAATAGATTTTTTAAATAACAGCTAAAAGCGTAGTTTTGTAGTATACACCCAACGATGTTCTCTGACTGTTTTCAAAACGATATTTTTAGTATAGGCATTTACCATTTTCGCAAACGATTGAACACACTGCATTTTAAATTGATCTCCAAAACTAAGCGTTACTTTTGCTGCTAAATTTGTTAAAAAATCACACGACAATTGCAACGGACATTGACCATGCTTTGATTTGGTGTTGTCCAACGATTCGTCTGGAAATGTGTATCCATACGCTTTAGACAGTGAACCGATTTCGTGTTTAATACCGTTTATAATGCTATTACTGTGTTCGTTAACATCAAATTCAATAGAACTCACATAATTCACCGAAACGAGGTCGTCGCCCATGCCTATCGCCGTCATTACTTGTGTTAATGTACTAACAAATCGGTCAGCATGGTGCTTTAAATCTTCTTCGCCGGCAATGGTCTTGTCCTTCAGCGATCGATTAACGATCAACACGAATCTCCATTGTGATTGCAAAATAATGATTTTTAGTATGTCGAAAACCGCACGTTGAAGGCTACCCAGGGCCGTCAATCCGCTCAAGTCCGGCTCGTTCGCCTCTTTAGTCAAGACGGTCATCTTCGTGCAGGCAATGTCGCGATTGCCAGGTGCAAAGTAATCGTGTAGGAAATTGTCACAAAACCACGCGACAGAATTTTCCTTGTCTGTACGGGAAAAATACAGTACTCTGTGGAAAAACTTGGAGCTGTTGTCTTTGCGGGTGTACTTGCGTGTGGCCATAATGTTTTCCAATAAGTCGTGTAGCAATTTTTTGTTTTTTTTCACTGCAAACACCTCGACGATTTCTTTTTCGTGTGCGTTTTCCATTAGGACGGCGGGATATTTTGCGGCCAGCTGATTGCCCGAAAAGTTGAAATTAAACGCATTCGTTCGGTCGCAGTTGCACTTTAAATACGTCGTTATTGTCGAAAAGACAAAATCGTGCATCTCCAAGACTACACCTTTGGGAATAAACCGACCATTTGTGCTACCGTCTTCGACTTGCCGCTCGTCACAGTAGGCTTTTGACACGTGGGCGTAAAAGTGGACCAACCAGAGTTCGTTAATTTGCCAATAGTTTTCATTGAGCATCACGTTTATCGTCCGGACGATTTCCTCGTCGAACAACACCACTTCGAGTGGAGCGAAATTTTCTGGTATCACGTTGTAGTCCACCTCGTATAAATTTCGGCTCATGTGCATATGCGTTTGGACCAGGAAAAGTAATCCACATTTGAGTTCGTTCAGCTTGACCGTTCTCGCGTGATTCGCCAGACCGGCCGGCATAGCCAATAGGGTTTCTTTTTCGTAAATGGTTCTCACAGGGTAACCGGTATTGTAGGTTACGACTCTGGCCAGATCGGCTCCGGGATAACCGCAAACGTTTTCAATCTTACAATTCAATATTATTATCATAGTGGCTATCAACTTGCACGATTTAAACGTAAACATAGTGCATTAGCTGTTATACTGGACACGATAAACGCACTTTTGCACAGTAGGTATACCGGTATGAATGTCTTGACTTGTTATTCTTATTGTTTTTTTTTTTTTTTTTGACACCACACGTCGACCTATATGTTTTGTTGAGTTGTGTAAACTATACGCCATAGTGTAGTGTACCTACTCTGCTTTGACGGATACAACCTGAAGTTTTATTTGGGTACCATTCGGTCTGTACACACCTTAGATTATTTACAACAATACAATTGTGTATTATTTTATATTATTGTTATTATTTATGTTGGCATCAAACAGTTGATTGTTATAAAAACTATTTTCTGTTCCGAATAAAATAATAGGAGTAAGACTTCGGTCGTTATTTATTATGTTAGTTAATATAATAATGTTTTATTCCTGTGAACAATTTTAGGTATAAGTAGAAAAAATAAAACATAAAAAGAAACATTCATATTTACACATTTAATAAAAACAGAAAATAATTGAAAAGACGGTTACACCTCTGTTTGCATCGCTGGGTTGTAGTGGAAATGTAGAGCACGTTTAGTTTAAGTTTTTCTTTAGAAGTTTATATTACATTGACCAATGTAACTTTCACCATAAAAGTAGGTGTTATTTTTAAAAAAAAAATTCACTATAAAATGACATGTAAAAATGCGTAACAATCATTGTACACCCACTACGTTTTAGTTTAAAGCATTCTTTTTTTAAATGACATAAAATAGTTGAAAAATTAACGTGTTAATACAACGTCAATGTTAATATAACGTGTATTTATACAAATGTTAGTTTTATACTTTGTTTTTTAATACAAATTGCAATATTGTAAGACAACACAAATTGTCTATAAAATTGCATTTAATTCAAGAACAAATGGGTGTCTTATACTTGAACCATATACTATATGTATTTATGTTGTGATTAGCTACTCTTAAATCGCTTTAAGATTGTAATTCAATATTGATTGTTACCACTTCAGGGGTTCAAATTGCGTGTACCATTCAAGAACAATGTATATGAAACACAATACTCAAACTTGTTTTGAATTTATTTTAATTTTTCAAACATTTAATGCTTATCTAAACAAATATTTAAAATGATCTGAACTAAAATGTAGTGTACAATGATTTAACTAATTAAATATATCCGTAAAAGCAGTGTGGACTAAAGCAAACGTTTGAAGACAAACAAAAACAAAACGTGTCCTACTTTTCTAGCGTTTTGCTACGAACACTTGTCTTCCAGGAATTTTTTTTATTTGTTGATTTCTTCGTTTCAATGAAGTCTTATAATATGCGTTGAATGTATTTATTTACGAAAATATCAAAAACAGTACACACATTTTGTTGTGCATAAAATTCAAGTGTGTACAATTTTATGCCCAAAATGAATATGTTGTAATATTTAAAAGTTTAGGCCTATTTCGCCGGCAAGGAGGTCGGTGTACATTTCCCAAACCGTTTCGACTGTTTTGAGAAATTTAAGTTTAAATATAAGTTTTAGTATACATACAGCGGGTCGGCCATATCGGCGGTAATATATTAATAATATGATTAATATTTTATATAAAATACGGTAGCATATGGTTTGCCCCTTAGATTTAGTTGGAATCTGCAACCCAGTACACACCGAGCCATGACTGTTTTTGTTCTTATTATTTATAATTTATGGCTAGTATATCTATGGCTTTCTTCATACACGTCTTAAATAATTGTCCTAAATTAAACATTTTTACCTATAAAAAGGTTAGAATATGTACTGTATAAAAGTCATCAGATTTATACCTTAATATTGTTTTAGTCACCGCATTTGGATAGAATTTTTAAAGTACAGGAAAAAAACCAAAATTAGATGTAGATCTAGAAGTGCACACAAATAGTAATAATCATTATAGATTCGAGTGACCAATTACAACTTTTGATTATTAGGTAAATATTTATTTTCGCTGTAGATATTATGTACAATTAACAAATGACACAGTAAAGGACATGTCATTGTTAATGTGATGTAATACTTGGTAAATTACTAAGGTTGTGCTCGAGTCAAGTCATTATAGGAATATCTGAAGGTACAGTCATAATAATAAAGAAACCAATCAACCTTTTTATTAACCATCTTATCACCCAATTAACTATCTTTTCTTGTAAAATTTTCTTTTTCTTGTAGGTACTACAATATTGTCAAAGAGGACGTGTAAACGACTATTGACTGTCTTAAGTAAACTTTCGTACACTTATTTTGGTTTGAATAAAAAATTTTGTTTTGGTTTTGTGGCAAGTAATTATCAACTTGCAAGTATTGTACAATATAGCTACATAGATATTAATCACTATGCTAAGTATAAATTATATAAATATACATTTTTTAATAGTTTCCATTTTCCATACATTTTGAAAGTACTTTAATCTGCCAAAATTGCCATTTAAATAAATTTATCATACACCATTAAAATACAATATTTATTTAATTTTCTATTACAATTACATTGAAGAAACAAAAAAGTAAGGAATTCCATTTAATTTCCAAAGTAACTTGTGCAACACTGTTCTTAGACAATAAGGAAAATAAACTAAATTGTATTCCATAAAAAAAAATGCTAAAAAGTATCAAAACTGGGCAATTTAATGATACTAACCTTTTTTACTTAATTTAAATTAATATATTAACGCATAGATCACATTGTTATGTATAAAAATAATTTTTAGAACAATATAATTGGGTAGTTTTCGAAAATTATACAAAATAACTAATAAGTAGTTACAATAGGTAAAAAAAATCATTATTATTTGTACCTACATGGATTGCTACAAATTACATTACAATTTACTTATTTTAATTAGGTAAAAATTAATTGCGGATACTTTATATTATATTTAAATGTACATTGTATAAACTAGTGTTATAAATCAATTAAAAAGGTCCTTAGGTGTTGTTTTTCATTATAAACATTCTATTTCCAAATTTCTCATTGAAGGTTAATTCAATTTAAGTTACTCAACTCTTGATTTTTATAACATATTAGTTTCCATCACTTGTACGTTTGGCCGTCGTTCGCTTTACTTAATTTTTCTATATCATTCTTGTACAGCCCACTTACACCCTCTATCTTTGATAGAGAATATTATTATCTGAACGTCACCAAAATAACATAACTTCAGTTTATACAGGTAAATCATTGTTGCTGCTTTTATGGTAATAACTAGCACACTGTCTTGTTATGTTATGATATATCATTGCCATGGCATTACCTTTTTTTTGTAAATTAAGCGGCAACGTATATATTTTATTAAATTTACAATTCAAATTGTGTTTTTACATTATATATATATACAATTAGTACATTTTTTATCAAGTTTGTTTATTTATTATATCACAAAATAGTAAAAATTAGAACGTTATTGTTTGACATTTTTTTTTCAGCGTGACTCGAATAATAAATAAATTACATAACTCCCAGTATGTTATGTAGTTTAAGTACCTGATTGTACACCAAATACAAAATGTAATTATTATTTTCTTATAATAAAATCGAAACTGAATAAAAAGAGGCTATGACAGCCGTACTCGTCAGCAATAAGCTAACCAGTAATTAGCTTAACGTTTATACTTAATCAATAGTTATCTAGCTACCAGATAAAACATCCATTCGTTGTGTAAATTGTCTAAAGGTTATGATATTAATATGTATATAGATTCTATAGGTTCATGTAGGTTGTATGTCACTCAACGCCAAATCGACATTTGTTTAATAATATTATTATGCCATCAGACGATTGACAACTTTCTGTTAACAATTTTTTTGTGTTAAGAAGTAAAAACTGGTAATTCTATAATTTATATTCTTATTTTAACCATTTTCTTCGCATTTTTCTTTTATATATACCTATAAAAATAAGTTGTTCTTATTTTGGTTGCACCACCACTAATCGGTGACACAATAAAAGTGCAAAAATGTTTAGAATTCCAAAAAGTGATTTGAGGAAAGAATGGATTTATACTCAGGTATTTAGTTCACAATTTATTTAACTAACAAATGCGATCTTGACAATTTATGTAGTTTAAATAAACATTTTAGGAAATATCTTACTTGAAGATCTGTCGCCAAAAAAGTTGCATAATCGGTGTATCTGTGAAAACCATTTTACTAATACCGATTATTGCAACATCCAAAAAACAAAATTGCTCTGGACTGCAGTCCCTAAAAAATATATCGACGACGTTGGTTAGTCATTTTTTTTGTTGAGTGATGTATATCTGAAACAACAATTCGGATAAAGTTCTATGGAAAAACCGTGTTTGATGGGTACTTTATCGGGGCCCTTTGTATAAATGCTAAAGTAAAACAGGTAAATGTAATAAAAACCGTAGTGCAAATGAGTATAAATTAATTTATACTCATTAAGACTAATAAAAGTCTCAAAAATATTCACTAGAACAAAAGTTATTTAATTTGTCAAACTATTGTGGGCCACCCTGTATATATATATATATAAATTATTATATATTCTATACTGTTTTATTTAGTCACTCAATATTAGAACTCCATTTAGGTTATGTTACATCCAACACAAAATATCTTTATAATACTGGGCTGCAATTTGTGACACTGCTTAATAGCGTTATAGGTTTTTTTTTGGGAGGTAGGAGTTTTAGTTCAGCATCTTGAATTTGTTTTAAAAAATGTAACAAAAAAAATTAAAAAAGTAAAATAGTTTAGAGCATAAAAAACGTGTTGCTTATAGCGCAAATGAGTAAAAATTATTTTTTTTAAAAAAATCTCAAAAATATTCACTAAAACAAAAGTTATTTAATTTATCAAATCATTGTGGGCCACCCTGAATATATATATATATACAGAGTGATTTTTTAGCGCCCTACACTACTTTACTCAAAAATTACTTAGATTTGTACAAAAAAAATGTTTAATAATTTGTTTGTGTATAAAATACTGACTTATTATATAATACTTCTTTTCGGTATCTCCCACCTTCCTCAAAAACTCGACACCAACTTTTGATTTTCAAAAGGTAACCCCTAAAAATAATTTCGGTATTAGATAGACAATATTTTTTTTTTTTAAATGACATATTGCAAACTTACTTCCAACTATTAGTTTTAAAGTTATTAGGAATAGAAGTAATAGACGTGCGGGATAGGGGGTAAAATGTTTTTTCGGTACAGAAATATTCAAGAGACGCTAAAGTTAATGCTCGGATAGCTGTACATCCAAATTCCAGGTAACAATATATTTTACGACGCTTGTTTTGATAATTCAGGTGTAGTCTAAATTATACCTGCTATAATATTACTCTAAATTCTTATCTTTTATTATTCACTAGTACAAACGCGTTAAAAATTTTACCTATCAATGTCACGACCAGTCTGACCAATTGACCACGAATCGTTTTTTATTTTTTTTATTTATTAAAATTAAAATATTTCAGTATATTACATGCTATTACAAGTTTTCTTACGTTTTAATTACATATTACAAATTAAGTTACTAATTGTAATTAGTTAATGATATTGTGATAATGATGTTTTCACGTTGATATTAGTTAATAGGTTATTTTGCTAGTAATTTAAAGTTGATCTTCATCTTCATTTGAATCTGATAGAAGAAGATCTTGCGGTAGACGTGGTTTTAAACGCCGATTTTTCGTTTTGTTTCCCAGGTTGTAGAAACGTGCGCCATCGGATGTATTGAGATTTGTGTGAAAGTTTTTGAATTGGATTTTTTTTTCCAGTCTTGTATAAGAAGGATTCCTGTATCACTGTGTATTTGTCTATTCCTCATAAACCATGGGGCTTTTAGACATATTCTCAAACATTTATTTTGAAGGATTTGAATTTTGTTGATTTTAGTAGAAGAGGCTGCTGCTCAGATCGGGCAGGCATAAGTGATTAATGGTCGGATTATTGATGTGTACAGTAAGATGGACGATTTCATTTGGAGGGTTGATTTAAAGTTAACTAAGGGGTAAAGTGTTTTCATTCTTGCATAGCCTTGGGCGAGTTTTTCGGTTATATGAATTTTCCATGTCAGTTTTTCGTCTAAAAACACTCCAAGGTACTTGACAGAGTCATCTTTATTGTTCCATTGTATTGGTTGGTTATCAATGTGAATGGGTTGGGGATCTTTGTATCATTTTAGGGAAAATATTTTTGTTGCGCTTTTTGTTGGATTAAGGTTTAGTTTCCACATTTTGAACCAGTTGGTCACTGTGTTAAGAGCTGTTTGACGATTTTGGATTGAAGATTCTAGGGAGTTGCTTTGGGTTATTACTGTTGGGTCATCCGCAAACATTGCCAGCTGGGAGTTTGGAGGGAATGGTATGTCGTGGCAGTAAATGTTGAACAAGGTAGGATCTAGAACCGAGCCTTGGAGGACTCCAGCTTGTATATTGTGAGGTTGAGAGAAGTTGGCTCCAATTCTTTTCTTAGAACGTTCGGTCCGATAAGAAAAATATTATGGTTTTAGTAGATATTTGGGAAGAACTAGTGAACTCAATTTTTGTTCGAGTCCATGGTGCCATACCTTGTCGAAGGCTTGCGTTATGTCCAGGAAGTAAATCGTTTAGTAACAGTAGTGAGTAGATTGTACAATGTACATTTTGTTACTGTTATTATGATGTAAACTAAAAATTGCCATTCTAATGAAATACTTAAATCTTAATAGTCAATAACCGTACAGCGATGTGCTGTTTATATTAATTTCACCCCTGTTTAAAGATTTCTGTACCTGTTTGAAAAATATCGTTCCACTCGTTAAAATTGTTCTATAATAAATAGAAAACATAGTTGTACTTAGAAAAATAAAATAAAATATTTTAGATATATTTTTAAAATATTTATTAGGTGTGTTAAGAATACCCAGAAAAAAAGACCGAACGGCATCAAGAGTTATTAGCATTTTGAGAAATAGGATGGAAGAAAAACTATAAAACTATTGAATAGAAATTATAAATTTTTACTTTTTTAAATTTTAGACACTTAAAATAATGTAACTAGGTCAATGTTGTTTTTGTTTTGGATATATTTCTTATTTAGTGCATGAGTGTTTTTGACTAACGGGTAACGGTTTGAACAAGCGTACAATAAACATGAAAATAAATAAAATAAGCACAAAGTATATGTTATTCTTATTTCAATAAATAACACAACTTCAAACGAGTTTTCAATATATTTCCGTTTAGAAAGTAAATATAAAATTATTTAGAAAAGTTACAAAACGATAAATCCATTGAATATTTTTAAAGGGCTTTAAATGAATACATAAAAAAAAATAGCACAATTTTATTCATGACCACATGTAGGAATTTTTTAGGCACCTCAAAACCAATTGCAACAATATAGATAAAAATTAAATACTATAATTTAATGATTATAAATTAAATTATAGCTTTTGTATGATTATTTATATTTTAGTTTACATGTTTTTTTATAAATATAAGTATTGATTACCATTTTTTTAAATAGCTGGTACACACGATATATGTCCAAGAGTAGTTGTTTATTAAATATATTATTATTGGTTGCTTAACAGGGTTGGTAGTACATTTTTTGTTTTTACTATAAATACATTAAGTCACCGGGGACTTCTCTCACTATCATCTTGATTGGCCTGCTCTGTCTTGCAACAGAACCGTTTTTTTCAACTTCCAAACTTCCCACGATAACCTTATGAGTTTACTCTTCTCCCAAAAGCTGTCCTCAACTACCGTTATATTTCCGTTATTCATACTCTATTTCCCCTTCCTTCTGAGCGCCGGTCAATGATTTTAATTTTGTTATATTATGTTTTTCATAAACCCACAATGTATCAATTAATAGTTTATTTTCAAATTTTTTTCGTTGAGCTTAATATTTTATTCTTATAAAAGCTGTTAAAAAAAGAGACTGTAATTTACTTAAAATTACGCTAATACTATCCAAACCCATCCGATATGCTGTCAATTAAATAATTCGGGACCATTTAATAATTCAAAGGTGTGGCCGGTAATATCAAATCTCTTATCTCAATTATAGCTTTTGCTGAAAATAATAAGTCATTTTTTAATATTAATATTCATCATAAAATGTACGTTATTCAAATTTTACTACTTCAATATGGTTAAAGTGGTTTCAATATTCATTTGAATATTTGTAACCGTTGAAACATATTTCATAACAGCATGATATAATATAAAAAAAAAATACTATTTCGTCCAATAATATATTTTAGTGTTTTTCATTTCGAAATTTCGGCATTGTAAAATAAATTTCAACTGAAAACAATGTAAACATTAGGTACATGGGTGATTGTAAAACCTGAGAAAAACATAGCCTTAACTCCGAATCGAAATTTAATGTATGTAGGTTCACCATGAATCATAAAAAAAAAAATGAACCACCTGTGGAAATAAACGAACATAGTTACACTATGGAAAACCCATTTTTTTTTATTTTTCGGTCTAAATACAAGCCCGTCCATAAGTTGCAAGAAGAACATATAGTTTCGTAAGCTGATCAAGTCGATTATTGTCTAAGAAATTCTAGCAGCTCAACAATTTCAGTAAGTATTTCTATCAAACTCTAAAAGTTGTAATTACTTTTAAAACTAAAAAGGCATATTAGCTAATGAGCCAAAAGTTTTATAGTGAAAAAAACAGTATTAAATATTTTTCATTAATAGTTAAAAAAAAAACAGTTGTAAAAAATATCGGGTCTTGACAGCGTTCTCAAACAACGTTTTTGAGCGAACGGTTTTCTTACATATTTTTTTTACCAAACCAGATTAAAATATTGCATTTTTCACTTTTTAGAGAAAATTCTATAAAAGAATTTTCATTTTTTCATCATTTACTTGATGTATACTATAGGGTGTAGTGAATAATTTTTGAAACCGTTTTCATAATATCTTACAGAAGTGGCGTCTAGGTTTATCCAAACCTAAATAAAAAAAACCAGTACGGTGGTGTCGGAGCATAGTGGGGACGGGGAGGTCACAGGTTTACAGGAATTTTTAAATTATGTAAAACTTTCACTTTTTTACTTTTATTGACCGAACCAATTACGAAATTTGTTGTTTGTTTACTATCTTATCTATGGTGGCTAAAAGGCCGATTTTAAATTTTGGTTTTAATAATTTTATTTGAAATGTTTATAATTTTATGTTATAATAAAAAAAAGTAAAAAGCTATTTTTACAATAGTTTTTTTTTGTCTGCAATAAATATTATATACCTACAGCAATCTCTTGTTTATCGTTGACAATAACATCCCCTCTCCACACCCTCTCAATAGGTCTTACCACCAGACGGTTAGTAGTCTGCCGCAAATATAATAAAACATAATTGTCTTGTTTAAAATGACAAATAAATATAAAAATAAAAATAAAAATTTTACTGAAAGAAAATAGCTAATTTGGTTTGGGGGGCTAATGCTCTAAAGTCCGCCTATATATAGTTTGAACACCTAACAGAGCAAGAAGTGAGAGGAGGAATCGATTCGGTTATGGCAGAGGGGGGGAACTAAACGTATGCCAATGGAAGTAGTAACCACAAGTTCATTAAATATGTTGCAAAAACAAATATAAAAATCAGTCTTTTTAGCAGTTTTTTACGATTTTGAGAAATTTTGTACTTTTCAAAACCCTGTAATTCAGTACCTATGCGGTCAAAAAAAAATTTAATAAACACAAATTTTAAGAAATTTAGTCTTCTAAATTGTACTAGTTCAATATTATCAGCTAAAATTAACCGTTTTCGAAATATATTGAAAAACCAAAAAAAGTCCAAAACCAAAACCACTTCCCAAAAATTCCAGTGCTTTTTTTGTTAGATAAATTGAGTGAAGGACTACTGGACACCCATTAACAACTTCCCAAAGTTTCATTAAAGTCGGATTTTTTCGAAGGTATTTCCCTCGATTTGATCCTCTGACGACTGGACTAATAGGAGCAGTATCATAATGTTAAACCTGGATCCAAAAAACAACAGTCCTCTTCATAATTTGCAGGTAGTTGGACTTTATGTACTCATAGTTGACCTTTGGTACGTTAATATAACAGTTTTAGCGTCTGTTCGTTCCTCACATCTGGTATACCGTGTTTGGAATTGGTCAAGTATTAAAAAAGTTACAGTGTATACAGATAAAAAAGAATTTGATACATTTTTTAATAAGAAAAAAGATTAATGTTTAGTATTCTTATAATATTGTAAAATATGATAACCAAAAATGTTTTCAAAAAAGAAATACTACAAAATTGCAATTATTTTAAAGTGTACCTACTCATTCTACCTTCAAACCATGACGAAAACATTCGGTTTGAGATCAAGCAAATTTTTTTTATCAATTTTAAAAATACCCATTGCTGCTTCGTGTTCCGCTCAATTTGAAAATATTAAAAACGGCAGAGACCATAAAAGATGGTGGACGACAATTTTCAACAAATTAGGGGTTCCGTTTTAGGCCAATACGAACCAATAAGTCATTAATGATAAGACCATTGCATAAGTGTATAAATTATTTTAATATATGTTAGAGAGTGAGGATTTTGTATAATTTCGCAAATTGAATCATGTGTTACAAAAGTTACACCTAGTTCAAAAGTAAATAAAGATTTATATGTACGATTTTCTATGCAAGTATTATTTATCGAATTCTCGCCTAAGCATAATGCAAAAAAACACAATTTTTTTTACTATAGAAAAACACTTGGGTTGTTCGATGTGCGTTCCCATTTCCACTGTTTACATAAATTGAAATATACGAATCGACAAATTCAAGGTCTTAAGAAATTCATGGCCAACCCGACTTATTGACGATTTTCTAGAATAATAAAAAAAAACAATTTACGTGAATTGTTTTTTGGTTATTTTTTGTAATGCAATGTTATTTTAAGGTCATTGTAATTTTCCTCCCCTCGGTAAGATGATTTTAGAGAGAGGCGATTTTGCAACATCTTATAGCAACTTGTATGAATAATACATTTAGTCCTAACCCTTTAGTAACTTAAAATGTAATCATCCAAATCTTGTTATCGTCCAGTCAAAATGTTCAGAAAATTATTCTTAATGAAATTAATGTAATATAAAAAAAAAAAAAAGTAAAATAGTCAAGTGCAATAAAAAACCTGGTACTTATAGCGCAATTGAGTATAAATTAATTTATAAAAAAAAAATCTAAAAAATATTCACTAGAACCAAAGTTATTTCATTTGTATTATTTTTATGGACAACCCTGTACAATTTTTATTTTTTTTATAATCACAAAAAATATTTAGGTTTATCCCACTGAACTAGCTAACACGGATGAAATCACTTAAAAAAACCCCCTTTGATGCTACTTGTAAACACTGCACCTTACTTTAACGATTTCTTAGTGTTCTGGTTTGTACTGTGCTTCTTTTGGACTGTACTGGTATGATCATATCAACCACTGATTCGCATCGAAGCGTATATTTGAAAGTGGTTTTATCACTTTCAGTTGTAATAATTACAGGAAACCTGTAACCTGCACCGTCACCACTGTGCCCTGACCTCACTGTGCCCTAACTTCACTATGCCCCGATCCTAGTGTCTAGACCGCTAAACTGTTTTTTATTTTTTAAAACAAGGTAGAAATGGAACATGAAAGATGACTTTTGTGGCCAAAATTGTAGATAGTTCACCCTCATGCAATTAGACAAAAACAAATAGTACATTAGGGTCTAGTTAAAAAAATGCAAACAATTACTTAGTTTAAAAAAAGTTATTGTATTTATTAAAGCGTGTATAACTATATATATATATATACAGGATGTAATGTGAAATTCTACCGAGCTTCAAATAACATATTTAGGATAATCTATGGATACAATAAATGATGATAATCATTTTTTTTCAATTTTTCAATTATTTCAAATAGAACTCTTATCTTATTCAAAAATGGTCCTACGAAAAAAAATAATTCCAGATTTGTAATTGAGAGAAAAGTTCTTGTCGAATTGATATAAAACATGATTTTTTGGTATCTGGCCACACATGCGTCCACAGAGTGGCTACCGAATGGTCACTTAGTGGCCGGCTTGTGACCAAAACCTACATAATATGGCATTTTACACATCATATTGGGTTAGAATTTTATCTTTAATTTTGTGAAATGAGTTTGTTTTTAATACTATTCCCTAGTATCCAGAATTATTTTTTTTTTTTAATGTTCGAGACATCTCAAATTTGAAATTTAAAACAAATTAAAATGATTCTAACCCAAAACGATATTGTTTCGCATGCCATATGTTGGTTTCAGTCAAATGCCGGCCACTCAGTTACATATCAATTCAACAAGAATTTTTCTCCCGATTTTTAATCTGTAATTATTTTTTTTAGAAAGACCATTATTTAATAAAGTACAAACTTTATTTTAAATAATTTTTTTTAGAAAAAATCAATACCATTATTTGTACCCATAAATCATCCTAAATGTCTCATTTGAAGCTTAGTAGAACTTTACATTACACCCTGTATATTTATCAAATAAATAACCGCCTCGCAAAACTAAAACCTTCTAATTTTGGCACTGGAGACAAATGTGACAAATATAAATTAATTTTGTTTTTTTTTTTGTAGGTAAAAAATGAAACTTCTCTGTTTTACTATGTCTTTTATCTTGGTAAATGTTTCTGCTGACTTGGGTAATTATTTTTTTTTATCTATTACAAACTTAGGATAGGTAATAACATTTTTAAAAAAATACAACATTTCACTTTTTTTTTTACAGCGGATTATAAGAAAGATGTTTTAATTGCTAGTCAGTAACATTTTTGTTTTATAAAAAATAGTTTATTATATTTACTGTTTTTATAGATATTTTTTAAATTATGTATTACAGATGAATCTATCAAGAAAGTTGGTACAGGTGAGATATATTTTAAATTAATATGTTTATGTTACATAAATGTTTCGTTATGTGTACCAAATTATTAAGTCATTTGGAAATGGAAAAGTGTAGTTTGTATCATTAGTGAAAAGTGCACTAGATGTGTAGCTCCAGGACATGGAACACTGTAATATTTAAAGTAAAGATTTATAATAATCACAAATAATCTAATCGAGGGAGTAGTGTTAAGTTAAATGGCTACTGATTAAAGCATGGTTAAATATTATTCTGAGTAATCATACTATGGTAACTAGTTGGGTTTTATTTCAATCATATAGTAAAGCCCAAATATTTGTTTATTTTTTATAGATAGATTGGAGCGAGTAATTGAAGATATAATTAATGATAAAACATATTACAAGCATTTCGGTAATCATAATTAAAATAACCATAATAATATAAAAAATATAAAAGTAGAAAAAAATATTTTAAAATAATAAAAAATTGCCATTCAAATTTATTTTTATGCAATTAATGAGTGATTACAATATTACATTTTTCTCCGAAATCTAAATGGAATCTTTATGAATGAATACTGTTATTGTAAGCTCTGTCGACTTCGTCTGATTATTATATTTTATTTTCATCACCACAACTGCTTCAATTCAGCCACTGTATATTTAATATAGATTTTCTACTTTGCTCTTATGCCCATATGCACAGTCCTAATGCTATGTGTTACATATCATTGCTTAAATATCCTATAGCTAAGGGGCCCATAACTGAATTATGTAGCCCATAACCAATTTTATGGCAGCACATAAAGTATGTTTTTCACAGACAATATCTATGTATTTCATAGCTATGTAATAGTTTATGGGATTTTTACCGTTTTCATCAATTTTACTATGTTCATATCAGTGAAAAAAGTTGAGATGATAAGTGATGGTTATTTTTTAGTTAACTTAAATTTAAATCGTTATAACTAAAATATTTAAGTTAAAAATAAATAAATTATAAAAAAATCCAAATTCCTATCAGTCCAGACAACACATACAACTTTGTAATTATAATTATGAATTTGATCTGTCATGTGTTGTGACGTTGTGAGTGATAAAATAGAATAATATTAATTGATTTCATTATAGCTTTATGGGAGAATACATATTCTGTACATATACAGGCCGTTTCTTTTGTCATGGGCCACCCAAAATCTCGTAGGGTCTAATAAGAAATTACATTTATTTTTATTTCCCTTGTCTCAACTTAGTTTTTTATGTAGACCCTAGTGAATTTTAAATGGTAATGCATATATTTCAATAACTTTTTAAATTGAGAATAATGTACTAAACGTTTTGACTGGTCGATAACCAGTTTCGGATAAATATTTTTTAAGTTTCAATTTAGAGCAGGAGAGAAGGTGAAGTTATTATTATTTTCGTCTTTGCGCAGTTTCCAACCGCACTTCCACTCCCATCCGAACTTTTAAACTCTTGTAACTTTAAAAATAGTTGGCCATAATTGGTTAGCAACCAGTTAAAATGTTGAGTAAATTATTCCCAATTTAAAGTTTTCTATTCTAAGTTAATGAAATATGTGCGTTACCATAAGTTTCAGAAGTGGCTATGAACAATTTAAGTTGGGAGCGGGTGGTTAGAACACATTAATAAAAACAGTATGAAAAAAAAAATGAAATTTCTTATTAAACCTTATTAGATATTGAGTGGCCCATGTTAAAAGAATCACCCAGTATATAGCCTATAGTTGTTTCTAAAATAAACTAGCTGGAAATTTGACGTAGCATAAAAACGAAGTGCAGCTAATAACTGCAGAACAATAGGAATAGTTAATCCACGTTTATTCCTGTAGTTAATATTAACTAATTCTATCAAAACTTCAAGAACAATTCTTTTAGGAAAACGATATAGCGCTTAAAAAATGTGTTGTTACTATAAAACTCAAAGGGATCATCCGTTATGTCGATGATACCTTCTTTGTACATTATTATTAATGTCATTTTCAACATTGCCTATTTCTAATTCAACATAATCCAAACAGTTCACAAAATTAAAAAAAAACGTCCATACTTGTATAGTAGATAAACTAAACACACACTAATCACAAAATAATTAATTATAATATACATAAAGGAGGATATGCCGAGTGCGTCCCTAAATGACTCTTTTTCAACGTTCCGAGTGCGTCCGATAAAATAATATGTAAATAAACCACTCACTTAAAACAAAATATGTTAGCAAAGTGAGCCGATTATATTTTATCATTAAGAAAACCAAACACAAATGTATCATATAGGGTTTATGTGGTTGTTAATACACCACATAACTTTATGTGTCCGTTAGCAACCCAACTATCCCATAAGTACAATTAGGCAACAATAAATTGTTAATTACCAATACATCAGTACTGTTAGCTCTGTCAACCTTGTCTGGATATTATGATTTATTCTCATTCCCACAACTGCTTCAATTCAACCATTGTATTATCATAAAGATACCCTAGTCAATTTAATATAGTTTTTTTCTACTTTGCCCTTAGTCTTTTAATTTACAATATTATAAAATGCAATAACTCATAATATCAAACCAATGTCAATATTATTAATTTATGTAATGTTAATTTCAGAAAAATTAGAGCTTAGCGAATCGCTTCCGGGTAATAATTTGCATTGCGCATTATAGAAGTGTTTCCACAATGTAATTTGATATTCTTTATGCATACAAGTTTTTTGTTTTAGTTTCAGAAGCTGTGGATTTGGACTACAACCTATTATACAGTAACCACATTTTTATATTACACTAGCTGTGTTACCCGGCTTCACCCGGTGTTTGAAATATACAATATTATTATCATCATTGTTGCTATAGTGAATGCACTGACGTAGAAAAATCCGACCAAGAAATATTTTCCATTTTTACCCCCACAGGAGTTGAATTTCAGAACATTTTTTCTTAGCGGGTCTCTACATCATAAAAAGAAACTAAATACCAAATTTCATACTCATAGCTTCAGTGGTTCCGGCTAGGCGATGATGAATCAGTCGGTCAGGACATGCTATTATATATATATATATATATATATATATATATATATATATATATATAGATATAGATATTCAATATACTTAACGACAATTAATTGTTTAAAATAACTTTGAAAACGTTCATATTATGTACCTATTGACAAATACCCCTATGACATTTTGGTTTTCATCATAAAAAACTATGTAGGTACATTAAAATATATTTTGTTTTACGTTTTAGAGGCGGCGTATTTCCAGGAAATAATGGGATGGAAAATAAGATTCAGATATCGTAATATAAATATAAATTTAAAAAATTATAATATTATACTAGTTCGTAGTTTTAGAGAAAACCTATAAAATATTCAATTTAAACACCAGTCATTCGAAATTTAATATAAACTGATTATTAGAATGTTGCTATTTGGAAAAATTTAGCTAAGAGTAGTTTCTTACAGCATAGCTGTAAGAAACGGACACCATGCATATTATATTATTTTTTATGACTTTACTTAACACATTTTATAGTCGTATCCATAAAAGTATAACCGTAAAAATATTAGTAACCAGTAGTCTAATTTTAGCTAATTAATGAAAACAAATTTCTTAGATGCACCAGAACAGAATGTATCGAATGCTGACGCTAAACTTCGGATGTGTCGTTTGTTAGGAGTATACATGAGTACACAAGATCCAGAAAATTACATTAAAAATATTGAGTCTCCTTCAATACATGGCGATTGTACCATATCGGATGGAACTACACAGAAAATATACAGAAAAAACGGATCCAAATGGGAGCAAATTAGGGAAGACGGCTCATTGGTGGAACTACTTAAGGACCAGTTAACCCGTTTGTCCCTGACATCCTCGGTCGAGGATTTAACTTTATAAATCGAATTAAATGTTAACAACGTACTATCATTATCAAAAATGTCTTTAAACACAAGTTTTAGTATATATTTATTATAATAAAAAAGCTATATTGATAATCAATATCAGTCCAATATGTAAAAAAATTGTTAGTAATCAAATTAAATATGCTCTTCTATAATTATTTAGTATCATTGTCAAAGTTTTCATTTTATTTTTTAATTTTATATTACACTTATAGCTGTTAATTAATATAATGTATATCATATTAAAAAGTTTTATTCAAAATTATACTCATAAGTATAATTTTCCAAATCATTTTTTCGTTTATCTAATATGAAATGTAACATTAAGAAACGACTAGAAAAGTGAAGTCATGCAAATCACAATGCGTGTGAAATTTTCATTAAATAGTACCTATGTTATTACTAAAAAATATACTTTGCTCAATTGCGTATAAAATGCTTATGTTTTAATACACACGCTGTAAATACTGTTTAATAAAAAATAAAGTCTAGTTGAGGGGCAAATAAGCTTATACGGTACAGTATAACTACTCGAAGAATAGTTTAAATAGTTTACAATGGTATAACTCTTCTAAAATTATAAAACACCATTGTGTTTGTATATTAATTAAGTCAACGGTTTTTATATTTAAAAAAAAAGTTTTATTATGGTTTTTACTCGTATACCATAACAGCAGTCGAATAAGTGGAATTTTTGATGAATTTTATTTTATGAATATAAATGAGAATAAAATTAAATATTCATGACTGTAATGGATTTAATGGAAATCGTTAAAACAGCATTATTTAAAAAAACAGCCGTGAAATAAGTCAATATGCATAATATAATATAAATATAAAAATTATTGTCTGTTTTTTTTTTGTTTGTTTATCCTTTATGCATTAGTACACCATTCATATAATATAAATGAGAACAAAATTAATATTCCAAGACTGTAATTTTTTCCCACGAGGTGTACGTGTAAGCACACAATTCAAAACAGATATAATGGCGATAATTTAAAAAAAAAAAAAAAAAAATTATATATATAAATTTATATAACAACCTTGTGCGTTTTTCACTTATTGCATAAAACCGCTTAAAACTAATTGCCGTTGAATACATAGATATTATTCAATTCTTCGTCTAATGTTGGTATGCACAGAACGTTCTTTTATTATTGGCATTGTAAGCTAACCAATAATTATTGTTACACTTAAGGATCGCGTGTAATATTAACATATTATCGCTTCAATAGAAATGGAATCTAAAGCGTTGATATTACCAACTCCGGACGCGATCAATGAAATGTACAGTGAGTTGGACACGTCCGAGACAAAATTGGACCTCGACGTAGAAATTCTAAAGGAATGGATGCGAAAACAACCTCACCTTCCTAACCCGGACGGTAAAATTGAATTTTTTTAAAACGTTATCCCTATACTTGGCAGAAATTTAAAAAAAAAATCCAAGCCATGGTTTTTCTACTAACTAAGACCACTAGAATTGTTTTTACTAAATCGTGTATTTGAAGTATTCAATAATCGTATCATTTAAAATACACTACCTATTAGAACTAATAAAATAAAAAAACAATAAAAATATTTAAAATAGTATTTTATAATAAATTTACGTAGAGTAGGTATTATTCTTTAAACTGTATATATAAGTTTGTTTACATTTTGTATTAATCAAGAAAAATTGTTTTTAGGAAATTTCTTCATAATAAAATAAGATAAAAATGAACCCGAATTTAAAAAATGGATATTTTATTTACTGTACTAAAAAAATAAAAATCTATTAGAACAAAATAATTAAAATATATCCAATTTTTTATTATTTTTATAAAACTTTAGGTAATTGACTATTAGGACATCGTAACTTTTTGGATACAATCAATAATTCTGGTGTACCTACGAAGCATTGTATCTTTTAGGATACATGAAATTTTATACATAAATAACCAAATAAGTGATTGGCTTTATTTTAAACTTAATTAAATATTTAGACGTATGTGATCTGATTCTAAGAGCTGAATCAAATATATTTAGGTTTTAAAATGTAAAAAAATGTGTTAAAAGTCAGTCCAAAAAAAAAAAATTGAAATGATAGCTGATAACATGGTTTTAGAAACAATATTACAAATATAATATATGATATCAATAACCGTAATGGTCTCTCCAAAGAAATATTTCATGTATATTTTTACTGGAATATTTATTTCAAATTTTGGTATCTTTATATAGATACATCGCCAAGTTAAGGGTAAAAATCATGTTTTTTTTTGCATTTAAACATATCTTAATCTCGTAACGATATAGCATTCTTATTACAAAGTTATCGAATAATAATAATATTATTGTTTAGACGGTGAAAAAAAAGTGGATGAATATCGAATCAAAAATATTTTGTTGATGTGCAAGAATAGTTTGGAGAAAACCAAAACAGCACTGGACCAACACTACACTATTAAACGTTTAGTACCCGAGTATTTCTCCAATTGGGATCCCGCTAATCCAGAGTTAACTTCATCAATGGAACAATCGTTAGTATCTAAATGATATGTATGTATTATATTATACTTGCGTCAATTTAAATGGTAATGTTTTGTCGTTTTTAATAAACAAAAAGGTGATCCTTCACATACGCAATAGGTTAAATCATTGACTTTAGTTTTTGACATTTTCATGTCTTAGCTCTGGCACATAACAGAAAAAACTGTTACCAAAAACTTGTCACCAAAAATTTGTCCAAAAATGGGGATGGGGGTTGTGATGGGGATGGGGATGTTTAGTTTTTTAAAAAAATTATTCGGTACTTCAACGAGACATGAAGATGCTCTTTCGTGGTTGCAGACTCGTCTGAAATGCTTTTTTTTAAGAACGATCTATAAATTTTAAATAAAACGTCCTTAGGTGTTATGAGTAATTTACTAATATTTGATTAATAAACGTTAACTAATAGATAAATTGTCTTTCAGATGTGTCTTTCCATTTCCAAAACCTACACACGAGGGCTACAGAGTAAGCCTGTATTGTGTAAGGGATGGATATGCCGATTGTAAATATGTATTTAATGATATTGTTAAATTCAGTTTTATGACACTCGATCTCAGAATCGGTAAGTTAGACATGTGTAAAAAAAATATTATCATTGTGGATTATAAAAATTTGACAATGAATCACGTAGCTGCCATGTTACCGAGTATTAAGAAAGTCGTTGCAAGTTATCATGTAAGTACTTTTTTTAATCGATCTCTAAGTATTATTTTACACACTAAGGAAACTACAGTGGGGTTTACAAAATATTATGAATAATAAATCTAAAAACAAAGTTACACCTGTACATTTTTTTTTTGAAAACCTGACCATTTTGATAGGTTTTTAGAGAATGTTGACTACTTCTAGAATAAAAACCCCTAACATTAATCCTGGAGGATATATATATATATATACATATTTGTAAAATTTAGAGGTGTGTATTTGCGAAATTTCAAAATTATATTTAGTAGTTCTACGTTGGGATCTAGATTAGAATAATGTTATAACGGCCACTGTGGTAATCGAAGAAGATGTTTAAATACCAATCAAGTATTAAGTGATAGGTAATCACAAGTGATTTTATCAGTGCTGTATTAGCACACTTTTAAGTTCACCACTTCTCTTACAAAATTTAAAACAGCCCCTAAAAATGTATATACATTTAGTCTGGTTTATTCTTCTTATGATCTCCCTAGTACTACGGCAATCTTCGGTTATCTTACTTCTCAAATATGTGTATTCAATATGCTCCATTCTTTTAAACACAATACGGGTAAGGGTTTTTGACGCAATGCGATATTTAACTTAGCATTCTGTGTAGTTCACATGTTTTTGCCGTTATTTTCTTTGGAATTGGTACAATTATGCACTTTGTAAAATCTCTTGGTACTTGTCTAGTTTCATGCATTTTTTTGGATCAGTTAATAAATTAGTTTGTTTTAACATTTTAGGCAGGATTTCCATCTCGGGTACATTCAATTCACATAGTTAATACAAACAGTTTCGTACAGCCATTACTAAATATGGTTTTGAGTGCTCTAAAAAAGAAAACTTACGAAAGGGTAAATTATTTGGGTTTTAAACGTTATTAGGATGCATTTCAATGAAATAATATGTTTTATAGGTGTTTATTCACAAATCGGCCGAAGAACTGAAAACTTACATAGATCCTAGTGTACTTCCACTAAACTACGGAGGAACTTATCCAAAGATGTCTGATGAATTGATAGGTTAGTAGCAATAATTATTATAACAAAAATTAACATTTACTTTAATTTGATTACTCATTAGGAATGGAAGTGTTTACGCACCTAATATTAGCTATTTAATAATATTTTACGGAATGGACAATCCCAAAAAGTTCAAGAAATAAAATAAAACAGTTGCAATAAATTCGTCTTGAAGTATCCGTTTGTAGCTAGATGAACTAATATTACTATTATTGAAGTTTTTATAAAGAGCCAGTGAGCTTTTGATTTTACAACGGTGTGTTTTCTTGCAACTGAATCTACTTGTTTTTACTACTAGTCTGATTTTTTAATGTAAATACAATTTATAAATTAGCAACCGTATTAATTTTTGGTGTTTTTAATATATTTTGTTCTGTTAGTATTATATTCAATTTATTGCAAAAAAATTAGTTTTTATAATCTAACTTATATTTATAACAATATTACAAACAACGGTGTTCTATAAATTTGTATACACTACTATATATTTTATTTTTTATATGGTCTTATTGAAAATTAAATACTTTAAATAATTAAAAAAACAAATTATACATGCTGTACAAATTATTATTATTCGACATAAACCAACGTCGCTCTAGGCTTATAAATCTCATTTGTGTTATAAAAGAATATTTGAATTGCAGTTGACTGGAATCACGAAGTGATGAAACACCGAGAATGGTTTCTTATTCAAACATCAATTGTTGCAGATAACAGTAAACGCCCAAAGAATTCCACTAATAACTTGGATAATTTGGAAAAAACAATTATTGGAGGTTCATTTAGGAAATTAGCAGTCGATTAGTAACTAGTGGTGATTCAGTTTTAGTCAATATAAATTAGTTTATAGTACATATTATTATTATTTCTACTATGGTTACACGGACATTATTTAGTTAGCTAATAGAATAATTGGTGATCGTTTTATAAGTTATTTATCCATGTTGTATTCCAAATTTTTTTAAAAAATATAGATGTTTGTAATATAACAAATGTTTTATGAAACATACAAAAGTATAGTTTGTAACCTTTTTAGTTTATTACAAATATTGCTACAAGTCTCCTATTGTCCTATTGTTTTATGAAGGATTTTTAAACGCACTAATAATCAAGGCTTTGCAACCGAATAGTTTTTTTATTTTTATTCTGGTTTCCAAACTGGTTTTTAAAGGTGTTGGGTTAGGTTTATTCTAGTCTGGTTAAGAATCCCTAAAAAAAATGAATAGATCTTTAACAGATAAAAACCTAGTTTTAAACCATTAACCATACAATATTGCGGTTAATGGTTTATTTAAATATTTTATTATTTTATATTTTTTTGCGTCTACACGTTTTAAAATATTTTATTTCTAAAATCGTTTTTATGTGTACATAAAATATACTACTAAAACTTAGAATATAATGCAGCAATTCCAAAATTTCTTTTTATCTTTAGTTGTACCTAAAGAACTATAAAAAAACGTCCGCCCGTAAGCCTTTGTACAAAATGCTAAATCCGATTTTAAGTACATAATGTACGAATTTTAGTTACTCATTTGAAATAAATTTTCTTTTCTCAAATTAGTAATGTACGAAAATCAGCGCGTGCAATTTTTTTCTTTTTGTGCGCACTTACTATTAAAACTTAAAAAATAAATCATAAGTTGGCAATATTCTTGAAACCACCATACTATCCAAGCATTTGTGTACACAGATTGTTTAGCTATTGTTTTTTCGACTGCTAAATTATTTCAGTGTTCACAAAACAATATGCTGGGTGATTATTTCAACGATCTTTACTAGTATACTCAAAAATTACTTAGATTTTTAAAAACAGAACATTTAATAATTTGTTAGTGTATAAAATACTAACTTATTATAAACGACTTTTTTAACTTCACCTAATCTAACATAACCTTCCAGTAGAACATTTTACTTAGGCACACAGCTTTATACTGTGATAATATTTAATAAATGTTTGAGTGGCTTAAATTTTTTGGATTTTCGGATTCCGAGTAATAATTATTATACATATATGGAGCATTTCTCAAATTTCTCAAGCCATTATTTTTTTTTGCTATCTTCACCGCTTATCTTGACCTGATCGTGGCCATTATAACATTATTCTAATCTACATCCCAACGCAGGATTACTAAATATAATTTTGAAATTCCGCTAATGCACATCTCTAAATTTTACATTTATGTATATAAGTATATATATATATATATATCCTCCAGGTTTAATGTTAGGGGTTTTTATTCTAGAAGTAGTCAACATTCTCTAAAAACCTATCAAAATGGTCATGTTTTAAAAAAAAAAATGTACAGGTGTAACTTTGTTTTTAGATTTATTATTCATAATATTTTGTAAACCCCACTGTAGTTTCCTTAGTGTGTAAAATAATACTTAGAGATCGAATAAAAAATGCACTTACATGATAACTTGCAGCGACTTTCTTAACACTCGGTAAAATGGCAGCTAAATAAAAGTCAATGATTTAACCTATTCCGTATGTGAAGAATCACCTTTTTGTTTATTAAAAACGACAAACATTACCATTTAAACTGACGCAAGTATAATATAATACATGCATATCATTTAGATACTAACGATTGTTCCATTGATGAGGTTAACTCTGGATTAGCGGGATCCCAATTGGAGAAATACTCGGGTACTAAACGTTTAATAGTGTAGTGTTGGTCCAGTGCTGTTTTGGTTTTCTCCAAACTATTCTTGCACATCAACAAAATATTTTTGATTCGATATTCATCCACTTTTTTTTCACCGTCTAAACAATAATATTATTATTATTCGATAACTTTGTAATAAGAATGCTTTATCGTTACGAGATTAAGATATGTTTAAATGCAAAAAAAAACATGATTTTTACCCTTAACTTGGCGATGTATCTATATAAAGATACCAAAATTTGAAATAAATATTCCAGTAAAAATATACATGGAATATTTCTTTGGAGAGACCATTGCGGTTATTGATATCATATATTATATTTGTAATATCTTTTATAAAACCATGTTATCAGCTATCATTTCAATTTTTTTTTTTTTGGACTGACTTTTAACACATTTTTTTACATTTTAAAACCTAAATATATTTGATTCAGCTCTTAGAATCAGATCACATACGTCTAAATATTTAATTACTATTAAAATAAAGCTAATCACTTATTTGGTTATTTATGTATAAAATTTCATGTATCCTAAAAGATACATTACTTCGTAGGTACACCAGAATTATTGATTGTATCCAAAAAGTTACGATGTCCTAATAGTCAAATACTTAAAGTTCTATAAAAATAATAAAAAATTGGAAATATATAATTATTTTGTTCTAATAGATTTTTATTTTTTTAGTACAGTAAATAAAATATCCATTTTTTAAATTCGGGTTCATTTTTATCTTATTTTATTATGAAGAAATTTCCTAAAAACAATTTTTCTTGATTAATACAAAATGTATACAAACTTATATATACAGTTTAAAGAATAATACCTACTCTACGTAAATTTATTATAAAATACTATTTTAAATATTTTTATTGTTTTTTTATTTTATTAGTTCTATTAGGTAGTGTATTTTAAATGATACGATTATTGAATACTTCAAATACACGATTTAATAAAACAAATTCTAGGGGTCTTAGTTAGTAGAAAAACCATGGTTTGGTTTTTTTTTTAAATTTCTGCCAAGTATAGGGATAACGTTTTAAAAAAATTCAATTTTACCGTCCGGGTTAGGAACGTTAGGTTGTTTTCGCATCCATTCCTTTAGAACTTCTACGTCGAGGTCTAATTTTGTCTCGGACGTGTCCAACTCACTGTACATTTCATTGATCACGTCCGGAGTTGGTAATATCAACGCTTTAGTTTTCATTTCTATCGAAGCGATAATATGATAATATTACACGCGATCCTTAATTGTAACAATAAACACCCAGGCCCGGGTGTTTATAAGTAGCGATTGACACTTTCCATGTTTAAATAACCAAATGAATTGCAGGCACCCAAATGGTACATAGATCAACAAATAGTTCAAAACTATTAATAAGATAAATATATAAACAGAAAATGAATTTGTCTATTATAGTTGTTTTGAGTCTTTTTGTATTCGTAGCTTAGCCAACTCAATTCAAAATATTTTAAAACAATACACTGTACACCATATGACATTTTTATGTGGAAAAAGAATATGACAACCACTAGTAGCTTATTAACACCTTGAAAACACTATTAGTCATTTTATAGAAGGTTGACCTACAAGTCTTATCAAGAAAAACGAGAAGCTAGGTTTGATGTGTTCGTTGTGCGATTTCCCTACAAGTTTTTCAACAAAAACAACAAGTTAAGGGATGGACTATCGTCAAAAATAACCAAAGGTCGAAATAAGAGTACAGTGGGTCCTCCTTTAAATCATAATTAATTAAAACCAATCTAGGAACCTTTATTTTCAGGGTATTTCTATATATCTTATTTGTTTTTCTTAGCACCCCTTTTCATTTGTATAAGTTAGGTCTGAAGCCGGAACTCATTAGGGGAGAAGTAGCTGTAACGGTCACATTTAGCCGCCTGTTACCACTCGCCTCTAAATATGCATTATTAGCAGTTTACGGGCCCAGGGCCGGCTCTAAGAAGAATGCAAGGGAGGTGTCAAAATGAAGATGCCGACTTTGTAATTGCTGACTAAAATATTTGGGTACTTTCGTAAATATTTTATGATATTTTACGTCACAACATTTTTACTAAATTTAATGGGAATTAATAATTGTTGAAAAAAAAACAATAGGAGTAATTAATATTGTTTGGTTATTATTTTTTTTAACTTTATTAATTCATACAAACAAATTTATTAAATTACTTAGTACTTACTTGGTAGTTTTTACTTAGTACAAGTAAAAAAACCAACAACAGTTAAACTTTAATACTGCGTTTTCTTAATGCGGACTATTTCTTTATTATTTCTTCTTAATCGAGAATATCGAGAATATCTCGAGTTTAAAAAAGTGGAGTTTAAAATGTGAGGTCGTCTAGTCTATTCGCCGTCATAGTTGTACACAGGTGATTTCTTATTATTTTTAAAAGAAAACGAAGAAGAAGAAAAACGATAACCATGTGATATTGTTATAAATTGTGATAGATTGTTTCGTTTTTTAAAACGTTTTTCGGAGCATAGAAATTTTTTAGGTAGCTAACAAATTTATCTAGGTATTACGAAATTTTCAGATCTTAGTCACCATAACTAAACCCTTTTGAGCCCTACTGGAAGAAGGGATTTAAAAGCATTATTTTAAAAACGTTTGAATTGATTTAACATAATTATAACGTATTGCAGTTGAAACTGCAATTTAACCGATATAACGACGGTTATTGTTTTTTTGGGCAACTAAGAAATAGGAGGAAATGTAATATCTTTACAAAGTCGATCGGATTGATGAAAACTAAAAATTCAAATGCTAAAATATTTTTTAAATTTTTTTCTTCGGTCTACATATTTATGAAGCTAAAAACATATGTTTCCATTTGGGAAAACGAAGTCCGTGTTTATTTGACGTATATGGGATGAAGATACAAATTTTCAATATTAAGTTTTAAAAGTATTGAAAAATATAGTAAAATATACAAATTAATTTCCTAATTCCTATATTTTCCGAGTAAATGATTGTCTTATATCAGATGGACCACCCTGTATAAAAATTACAAAGTCTATAGGTTAAAATTTCAAGCTATTGGTAGTATTTATAGTACATATGCGGTATGTGCTTATTTTCAAAGTTGTTCTAAATCCGGGATCCCACGATCAGACCTGGGCAATTTGTATTTAATTAAAAATGTATTATTTTATATATATATATTTTTTATTTTTCCAAATAGCCTATTATTTTAAATAATTTTATAAAAATTAATGTATTTAAAATAATTATTCAAATCTTTGAAATAAAAACAAAATTGTATTTTTTATGAGTTATTATCTAAATACAATTTTATTTTTATTTTAGTTAGGTACAATATTTAAAAAAAATGCTTATGTCTTCCTTTATAGGAGAAATAAGACGTGGTGATGTAGTACCAAGAAACCTTATAAGCCTTAAAAACCTGGATTTATGATTTATTCTTAATACTTATCCATCTCATACCTTTTGTCAAATTTTACTGGGGCAGAGTCAAAAGGATTGTAAGCAGCTCCTTGGTGTTTCAACTTCATTATGTGACCATTATGCAACTGTTGTTCGTATTTACGGCGATAATCATCATTAAATGTGCTATCACATGCTAAACATTCGAGTTTAATACGTTTTCGCTTACGTTTTATATCACTCATATTGAGAAATGAGGTAAAAAAAAAAATATATAGGTATATTCATATATTCGAGTACACACATTTATAACCAATACTTATTATTTTACACGCGCACACGGCACAAGCAAAAATAAACCCGGTAACTCTTTGCCCGCAGACTTATGACTATGGGTTATATCTAAAACAGAGAAGTAGGTAGTAGGGAATCTTTTAGATATTTAAAACTAAAATAAAAATTTATACTCATCAGAGATTTATACTTGTAGAGGGATAGAATGTTTACAATAGACCAACAGGACCCATGGCCGAACATCGTTTGATATATACACCACAGTTATTATAAACAAACAATAATAATACTTCTGCTAAAATCGGAGATAGCCGAAAATGCATTGTTTTTTTTTTATACTAAAAACAAAAATTTTAGTTTCGTATGGTCGTCCGTATGCCGACTTTCACTATTCAGTCGCCAGATTGCGATAAAAAATATGTACCTACCTACTTTTATAAAACAAAAATAATAAATATGTTATTTGTATAATGTTATGAGGGTCATAATATTTACCGACTTTTTGTTCAATCTAAATGTGCCGACTGTGTATACTTGAGTTTTCCGAGTGGGGGGGGGTGTCAAACCCCCCCCCCCCACACCCTCCCCTAACTCTGGCTCTGAGTTTACCTCGATTAGCGTCAAAGCCATTATAGGTAGGAGAGACAACAGACACAAGGGACAATGTCAGGGCCACCGATGCCCAGTTAGTTTTCATACCACCATCTTCGGACCGCGACCTAATTATTCTCAAGCCATTACTAATTATTTCGGTGTGTCCGTTCCACTCCGCCATTACCTGGATTAACTACAGATAACGCTTTAGGATCCAGGTAGATTGTAGTTAACAATATAATGAAAATATTTTCAAATACTTGTTAAGACTGGACAGAAAAGTCTGACAATGTAAACAAATCTAATAATTAAGTGTTTTAAAGTACCTACAATTCGGCAAATTTCTAATTGGAAAAGGTAAATGGCTTAAGATATTATTATAAGCGTAACATTTAAGGGCCAGTAGTTACTGTAAAACGGTAATATAATTTTCAAAAAAAAAAATAATAATTCCGTGCAACCATGTATTACCTATAGAGTTTTTTTCGTTTAGAAAGTTCGCCATAGACAATAGTAATACCAAAATATAAAAAAAAATTCTACTACTACTCTCTTATGTAAACATTAGATATTATATGGTAGATTGTTAAATCTAGAGCTGAAAAGAATACCTATAGCCAAAGTAATGTATGTAAATCATAAATCATAAAACAAAAGAAAAAATGAACCAGCTGTGTAAAAAAAACGAAAAAGTTACACTACAAAAAACAATTGAATTGTCGGTCGAAATATAAGTCTGTCCGTATAAATCGCATTTAGTTACAAAAGACGATCAAGTCGAATATTTTCTAAAAAATTCAACCAGCTTAACCATTTCAGTAAGTATTTCCATATGATTTAGCGTAAAAATAATAGTCATAATATGTCTTAAAAAAAAATACATGAGCATGAGTTAATTGTTTTAGTGTGAAAAAAACATTAATAAATATTTTAAATTTCTAGTTTTTTATGGGGTCTTAACACTGTTCTTTAACAATTTTTTTGAACGAACGGTTATGTCATATTTGTTTTGGCCAGATGAAATATCATTCAAGTTCGATTTCCCCCTTGCAATACAAAAAAATCAGCTTAGCGGTCTAGGATTTTTTGTTGGTCTATTAAAAATATATATATATTGATGTGTAATGTCACATCTTTTTTATCATTTTTTTATAGTATCTTCGGTCGTCAAAAAAAAAAAATGAATAAAAATCAGATTCTTTTGAAAAATAAATGCAGCTCTCTATTAAAAATATTGATTTTTATTTCGCGTAACAAAGTCGTCAAAGTTATTTTTGTTGCCGAAATTTGAGTAATTGTTTAATATTTTTTGCAAAAAACTGATGAAATTTAACATAAAATGTGTAAATTTCTAATTGGAATCTTTATAAAAACGCTTAGAAAAAAAAGTGGGGTAAAAATAAATAGCAAAGTCAAAAAAACGGAAATTGTATTTTATTTTTACACATAATTATTTTAACAAAGAAAATTTATCCCTTTTTATTTTTTCTGATCCTAATTTAAAATTTATATATTTTATGTAAAATTTCTTAACTTTTCTAAAAAAATATTAGGCTTTCGTGCCAAACCAAAACCTTCTAATCTCTGCACTTGAGGCAACTGTGACTAATACAAATTCTTAATATGTTTATTATTTGCAGAAAAATATGAAACTTATCTGTATTTTTATATCATTTATCTTATTAAATGTGTCGGCAGATTATGACGGTATTTATGTTTTTTACACAATTACCAACTTAAGATATGTAATAAAAATTGGAACAAAATAAAAGATTTCACTTTTATTTTACAGCGAAATATAAGAAACATGTTTTAGCTACAAGTCAGTAACATTTTTGTTTTATAAAAAATAGTTTTTTAATATTTTAGAATTCACTGTTTTGATAGATAATTTTTAATTATGTACATATTACAGATGAATCCATGCTGGAAGCTGATACAAGTGAGATATATTTAACATTTAAATTTCAATACGTAAATGTTTTATTATGTGTACCTAATTTTCACGTTATTTGCAAATTTAAAAATATAGTTATATGCATTTAGTATAGACCAAATATATTTTTGTTTATTCTAGTGGGATTGGAACGAGTAATTGAAGAAGTGGTTTATGAAGTCGAACGTCACAATATTTTCGGTAGTCATAATTAAAATAATAGTATTAAAAAAGAAAATAGAGAAAAATATTTGAAAAAAATATTATAAAAGTTGCATCTAAAATGTATCTTAATGCAATCGATAAGTCATGCAAATATTAAATTATTCTCCGAAATCTAAATGAAATCTTTATGGGAAAAACTGATATTGTTGGCTGTGTCAACCTTGGGCGATTATTATGTTTTTTCCTCATTCCCACAACTATTTCAATTCAGCCATTGTAATCTCATAAAGATTCAATTTTATCATTATGCAATCGATAAGTGATGTAATTATTACATTTTTCTCAGAAATCTAAATGGAATCTTTATGGGAAAAAACTGATATTTTTGGCTGTGTCAACCTTGGGTGATTAATATATTTTTTTCTCATTCCCACAACTGTTTCAATTCAGCCATAGTATTTTCATAATGATTTATCTAGTCTAATTAGTATGGGTTTTTCTTCTACTTCGATCTTTAACGTCTAATTTATATTTATTTAATGTAATAATTTATAAAATTAAACCAAATCTAATACTATTAATTTGTGTATATTTCAGGCAAACTTAATTGTATGCTTGCTGTACCGGGTAATAGTTTTTATAGAATTTTATGGAAATAATTCCAATATTTCATTCCTATTTAATTTTCCAAATAAATTCCTAGACGTATTTAATATACAATGGAACACATTTCTTAAGAGTTTCTAATACACTTGTTTTTCTTTTCTACCTTTATCTTCATTTTCCTGTTTGTAAAATAATAGAAAATTAAATGCAATATTATTATATTATGTAATGTTAATTTCAGACTGCTTAGATGTTACCATCTGTATACCGGGTAATAATTTTCATTTAAATGTTTCCACACAGTAACGTTTGATATTCTTTATGCATACAACATTTTTGTTTTAGGCTCGGACTTGAGATCCATCTCAGATACGGAGAGTAAACATATTTTATATATCATATAATTATTATATATAACGCATATTTCTTATATATATAATTACTACCTATTTACAAATACCAATATGACATTTTGATTGCAATCATATAATATGTAGGTAGGTATATTAATATATATTTTTTTTTTAAATTTTAGAATTACTTGATTACCAGGACTGGATTGGATGGAAAATAAGACGTGCATTTAGTAAATATTACATTTCAAACATTTATAATTATACTAGTTTGAAGTTATAAAGAAAAACTATAAAAAAAAAATCGATTTGAAGCTTAAAGTCGTAAAGCTATACAATATGTTTTATGTTTAAGCCTCTGATGATCATTCGAATTATAATATAAAAAGTTTATTAGTACGTTGCCATTCGACATAGAATACCTAATATATAATAATATTTTGCACAATAGCAAAATTGCACGCGGTCTGGTATTAAGGAGTTTTGTAAAGGCAATATTTAGGAAAAAAGCGGCTTTAATCAACTTCGACTATGACAAATAATATTCCAATTGATTTTTATAAGCTTCATTGTATTATTCTTGATTTGTATAATTTTTTTCTATGAGTAAAAGTGTCAGTTTTGATTATTTCATACCAATCTTAAAGGATCCAAAATTAGATTTTTTTACTACAATTAACATTTTGTCAAGTTATTTGTGTTCTTTGGATACTTGACTGTGCTACGTAGAAAGCCGATTTTCATTTAAATATGTCAGTTTTTAAATTCGATGCAAAACGAAGGTATTCGTTGGTCGTTACATTGGTTCTACCATGATGTGGGCTTTTTTTTTTGCCTGTACAACACTGTTACTTTTAACTAATCATCAAAACGTTAGTTTGAAAGAGATTTTATCCGAGAGGACTAGTACAGTAGAGTAAGGCATAATGAAAATAAATCAATTTTTTTTTTTATGAAAAATGTAATGTTTAAAAGTTCCAACTAATAGTTAAAAAGTTATATACAAATTATAATACTATTCGCCACTTCACCAATCAAGTAGTAGGTTATCTATAAATGTTTTAATATATCTTATTTTTTTTCCCCGGTTATGGTGTTAATTTTAATCTAAGGGGGGCAGATATGCCTTTTGAAAATAAGTTTTTTTGATTTCAATACATTATTTTGTATTAAATGGATCGGAAATCAGAATCCGCTGATGACACAAACCAATACTTCAAATAGCGTGTCTATTTAATATATTTTTATCTCGCTGTACGTTTATCACAGTGAAAACAGTGTCTATCGACATTATTCAAATTTACCCCGTTTGCAATTCTAACCCATTTTTTTCTAAATTGGGCTTAATTAACTGCAAAATGATTAATTATTGTTTTTGTTACAGAAATGAAATATCCTAATATTGATGAAGACCTAGGTAAATACGATTTTTTCGGTAGTCGTAAATAGCCTTGATTATTTTAGAGTTGAAATTTTCTTCATTTTATTTATTTCTTGTTTTATGTCATTATGAACGTTAAGTTTGTAATTTAATTTTTACCACTAAACAAAAGAAAAACAAAATATAACTTTATATTATATATACATATATATATATATATATATATATATATATATATATATATATATATATATATATATATATATGTATATATAATATAAAGTTATATATATATATATATATATATATATATATATATATATATATATATATATATATATAAAGATAGATATACGCAATTAGCAACCTAGACATTTAATTTAACTAAAATATTTTTCGTTTTTATTATTTCTTCTTAAAAGTATTAATTTTTGTAGATTTTAGAAGCATAGACTTGAAGGACCTTGCACAAGATAGAAGAAATCTTACCCGACCAGCTTTAAAAAATATAATCAATCGCGTATTAGGTAAATAATATTTATATGGAGCTGTATGGACTTTGAAACATTTATATATATATAAACCACTAAAAAATAACAGTATACAACTAATTTTAATTTTTAACAATGAACCAAATAAAGTGACGATACATACTTTCTTGTAATACACACAGCATGGCTAAACAATACGGACACCGTGCCCATTCTGTTTTTATGATTTTATTTTAACAAACAAGATATTTGAGTCTTGCACGATAAAAATAAGTAGTAATCAATAAACTGATTTGAGCAAATTAATAATAAAAAACATTGTTTCAATTTCTTAGATGGACCTGTTGAGGATATACCGAATAATGCCGCTTTAAAAGGGATGTGCACTTTGATAGGAATATACATGAGTGCAAAATTGCCAACATCATTTATAAAAACTATTGCGACTAACACAACTAATCATACTTGTACCATATCGGATGGAAGAATCAACAAAATATACAAAATAAATGGTGGCGTATGGGGACAAATTAGCGAAAACGGCACAGTACTACAACGACTACAGGACCAGTTATAATAGTTAGAACAGGAAGCAATGGTAAAACTCCTCTAAAATTATAACATAATACCATTGTTGTTGTATTGAAATAATATTTTTATAAAGCACTTATAATACTTTGTATTGCACTTAATTGTCAAATAATTTAATGTATTCCACAATAAACAGTTTTACTCACATTTGTTGCTTATGTGTAGATTTAAACAGACACTTCATACTTTTTAACATACTGTAAAGAATCTATTCTGAAACATTTTTAAAACTTATCATTTGTATCCGTCTCCATCAGTAGTAATTTCTTTGTCATTATTTATTGCTATAAAGTTTTAAGTCATTCCTCCATCCGTATTTTTGAGGTTTTACAACGTTGTCTTCTTTCTGTTTTTGGATTTTTTTTTGGTTCTGTTTTACTTCTTTTTTTGTGCTCAGATATAACCGATCGACTTAAATAAAACAACCAATGCAGAGTATATTAGGACATTCTTCACAATTAAACGTTTAGTGGTCTCGTTTTGTGTTAGAACCGTTATAATCTACATTTATTCATTTAATGTCAACTAAAAAACCAAATCAGTTAATATTTGACCAATTTCATTTTTAAGATTTTGGTTGTACTGGGAAAGCTGGATGGTCGGTTTTTCATCATTATTGAGTTAGGGCAAATGCTATGATAACCTGGCAAACAAAAAAAATTACAAATAAGTATTCTCAATAATATTATAACATTATATTCGCGAAAAACGGTTGGATCGATTCGACAACTTTATAAAACATTAATTAGGCATAACTCGATTGATACATTACCTCACTCAATTTGTTTTTATAAAAATTCTTAATCAAGTTTTCACAATAAATCGACAAAAAGTTGTGTACATTTATTAGAATAATATTTTTGAGGATAAGTTTTTTTTTATCTGACTATTATAGCTTTTGCCCTTTTTAGTGATTATAAAATATCGCCCATTCACTTTACCAGTACAACCGAAAAAAAAAACACAAAAAATTAGTTAGTAAATATAATACAAGGTCGTTTTTTTATCGTAGGCCAGTCAATATCTCACTGAGTTTAATAGACTATTTTATTTTTTTTTTCATAGTGTTTTTATATAATGTGATCTCAATTTTTCACAAATAATTATGTTTCTACCCCCTTCTCAAACTAGTTTTTTTTTTAAAGCAACTTTTGAAACTTGAACGGTAACATATATATATATTTAAAATAAGAATATTCTACTAAACATTTTGACTGGCCGACAACCAGTTTTGGATAACTATTTTTGAAGTTTTTGAAGTTTCAAGTTTAGGGCAGGAGGAAAGTATATACCTTCAGCGAATTAAGTCCAAGTGCCTTGGGCTAACGTTTGATAAACGTCTCACATGGAGCTCACGTCTAAAACAAAAACGCAAATCTGTCAACTCCAGATTGCAGCTCCTAAGACCACTTTTAAAATCAAAATTATCCTTAAAAAAATAAGCTTACTATAATATACAAGTCAATAATTTATCCAGTCTGGCTCTACGGCATCCAACTTTGGGGGACTGCTAAACCATTCAACCCCAAACCCTTCAAGCGTTTCAGTCAATTTGCCTACACATAATATTAGCTTTGCCCCTTGGTGTATAACCAACATAAACCTCCAGAAAGACTACTAACCTTCAACGAACTTTTCAGATCACACTATAGCAAATTTTATTCAAAATAACACTTTTATTCAAATCCGCTAACTAAAAAATTATACTGTCTCACTCTTATTCCAAGAAGATTAAAAAGCAATTGCCCAGGGACCTGCTTCACTATTCTTGTCAGGTGGCATTGCTGAGGGCCTTCCTATTCTAACATTAATAATGTCACTTTGTCATTGTCATCAGATTTACATATTATACATTATTATTCTGCATAGATTGTAAAAAAAAGAATAAATAATAAAAACAAATGTTGTTTCAGCTTAAATTATAAAATAGAATAATCATAGAACCGTAAAAAATTAAAGATTTTTATATTAAGCCAACGAGATTTCAACGTTTATTTTACATATTTTTCATTAAAATAAGTATTGACTACCATTTTTTTTTTTTTTTATAATTGGGCACATGATATTTATCCAAGAGTAGATATATATTAATTAAATTATTTTTAGTTGTTGATTTACTCATTAAGTGTTTTCAATTTAGACAAATTAACATAGTAAATAGTAGCCAAAATGTAAAATTAATTTCAACTGCAACCCTCTAATGTAAATATTAGATATGATATGGGTTATTTTAGAACCTTGTTCTAAGAAATTCAATCAGTAAGTATTTCTAACTAAAAAGGCATGAGCTAACAAGCCAAAAGTTTTAGTGTAAAAAAAAAATAGAAATAAAAACTTTTTATGTCTAGTTATTTTTTTTATCGGGTCTTAACATCGCCCTTTAACGACCTTTTTGAGCAAACGGGTTTGTAATAATTATTTTTACCAAAACAGATACAAATATGGCGTTTCACAAAATCCACATTTTGGATTTTGGATACAATCAGTAAAAAATATTTATTTACAATAAGCGCAAGTGATAGAATTTGTAAAATAACAAATATATTAAATATCGAGACCGCAGACTTGGACGAAGGAGCTAATCAATGTTGGTACTTCATGGCGTGTGGATGAGAGATATCTATAATATGAATATTAATTCATTTTATGCGTTTTATTTGCAGAAAAAAAATGAAACCTATCTGGTTTTTTATTTTATTTATCTATATTGTAAATGTTTCGGCACATTATCTAGGTATTTATAATGTCTTCACAATTATTAAATTAAGATAGTTAATACAAATTGGAACAAAGAACAATATTTCAATTTTGTTTACAGCGGAATATAAGAAACAGCTTCTAATTACAAGTCAGTAACATTTTTATTTTATCAAACACAGTTTTTTAAGTTTTTAGAATTCACTGTTTTCGAACATATTTTTCAAATGTGTACATATTACAGATGTATCCATCATGGAAGCTGGTACAAGTGAGATATATTTAAAATTTAAATGTTTTTTATGTGTACCTAATTGTCAAGATTTTTGCAAATTTAAAAGTATAGTTTTTATCAATAGTAAAAAGTGCACCAGTGTACAGAACACTGTAATTTTTAAAGTAGGAAGCGATTTCTAATAACCTAATCAAAGGACTAATGTTGAGTTAAATGGCTACAGCTTAAAACATAATTTGATATAACTATTAAGTACTTAATTCAATTTG